>NC_077230.1:119092734-119390234 GCF_027887165.1 Monodelphis domestica | reverse complement strand
TTCATCAGAACCTCTACTCCATGACTGGGCTAGATTTTGTTGAGCTAGTTAATTTGTAATAAAAACAGCAATAATAATAATGCATTTACATACTGATTTAAAATTTACAAAATCTTTTACCAAAATTGTTTCACTTAATCATCACAACTACCCTATTAGCTTGAGTTTAGTATCATTCCTATTTTGCCCCTGAAAATTCTAAGGTTCAGTGATCTTAAATGATCTAACTAGAGTCACTCAACTAGTTGTGTCTAGCTAAGAGCACCTATAGAGAAACTTCTATGAATATAAGGGCAGAGACCACTATGAGGCAGTATCTTAAACACCCACATAATGGGGGAGCTAGTTTTCAGGTTTTCAATGCAGTAGTTAATCCAAAAATGTATTCTGGTGGTACCTTCCAAAGTAAAAATAAGAATGACTTAGAGGGGACTGGAAAATAATTTAAATAATACTTTACATATGGGAATCATAAATATGTGTATATACATTTATACAAAATCATAAATAATTTTCAAGTAATCTAAAAGGAATACACAGTTAAAGTTTTCCAGGATTGTAGATGTGGCAAGGTCTCTTGAAAAGCATTGTACTGAGGGAAGCAGGTAGCTCAGTGGATTGAGAGCCAGGCCTAGAGACGGGAGGTCCTAGGTTCAAATCTGGCCTCAGATACTTCCTAGCTGTGTGACCCTGGGCGAGTCACTTGACCCCCATTGCCTAGCCCTTACCACTCTTCTGCCTTGGAGCCAATGCACAGTATTGACTCCAAGACAGAAGGTAAGGGTTTAAAAAAAAAAAAAGCATTGTACTGTAGCCTCCCATTGGAGATATATGATAGAGAGGTCTTTTCCCCCTACCCTCTTTTAGAGCAGGTGCAAAAATCATCTGATCATTTCCTAACAACCATAAAGACTCTTAAAAGACTAAATAATAATACTATATATTATAATATGTATATAATATATTATATATAAATGTAGTTAAGTAGATTTTAGTTGTTTGAGAGACTATTTCTAGAGCCCTAAAAATTGTCATTCAATCATTTTCCAGTTACATCTTACTCTTCACAACCCCATTTGGGGTTTTCTGGGCAAAGATACTTTAGTAGTTTGCCATTTTCTCTTCCTAGTCATTTTGTAGATGAGGAAACTGAAGCAAACAGTTAAGTGACTTTCCCAGGGTCACACTGCTAAAAGTCTGAGTTTAGATTTGAAGTCAGGATGAGTATTACTGATTCTCAGTCCATTGCTCTATCCAATATGCCATCTTGCTGCCTGGTGAAGATCACAAGAGAGCCATTAAACTGATTGTGGAGGTGGAAGAGTGACCTTCAAGTCCACAGATGAAAGGAGCAAGGATTTGGACAAAAGGGAATTAACTTTAAGGGAAGAGAGGTAGTTCCTTGGTGATGATGGAAGAGGAAGGACCTGAAAGGGAGGGTGAGGAGTAATGAGTATGCCAACCATAGGTGTGAAAATAGAATAAAAGAAAGAGCAGTTAGCCATAGAAAAGATAATAGCGGATATAGTATCTTCAGAAGACAGCTAGGTTTTGGTGAGCCCCCAAGTTGCTCCTATGTACCTGGTATGTATGTTCAGTTCTCAAGATGCTAAGATAAAGATGAAATAGTCTCTGCTCTCAAGGAACTTTCATCCTATTGAGGAGACTTCATGTACAGAAAGAAGTCCAGTAGAGACAGTAAAGACAAGGCAATTTGGGAGGGAAGGATACTAAGAGCTAGAACAGTGATGGTTAACTTTTTAGAGACAGAGTGGTGAGCACCACCCCCAGACCAAGTGCCATGTCCACCTTCCCAGAGACTTTGCCCTCTACCATTACCCCACACAAGGGAGGGAGAAAGTGCTCCCATTGAGCTTCTGTGGGAGGGGTAGGTGACATGAAAAAATGTCATCAGGCACAGTGGAGAGGGAGAAGGGAGCAACTCCATCCAAGTCCCTCTGCCTTTCTAGTAACCAACTATTGAGGAGGGGGTGGCCATATGCCCACAGAGTGCTCTGTGTGCCATCTTTGGTACCCATACCATAGGTTTGCCATCACTGAGCTAGAAGATCAGGAAAGGCTTCATGGAAAAAATGTTATTTGATCTCAATCTTGAAGTAAAGAGCTTAAAGAAATTGAGGTGAGGAGGAAAGATACAGATTATGAGAAAGAGAAAAGAACAAATCTAGAATCATAGGATCACAGACTTAGAGACAGAAGGACTCTAAATTAATCTTGTCCCCCTCTCGCATTTTACAGGTCAAAAGAATGTCATACAACTAGCAAGTGGCATGCTGGGACAAGAAGCCCCTTTCTCCAGCCTAATGAGGAATGGAACTTCCTGAGGTCAGTACCTGGGGGCAAGCCTTTATCTCAGAGTAGATGCTGACAATCATGCTCATTTTTACAGATGAAATAATAGAGGTGTGGAAAATTGAAGTATCTTGCCCATTACTGTGTAGATGGTGACTGAACCAGGACTAGGATTAGGACCTCTCACTTCTAGCTTCTTTCAATTTCTTTCTGACTCTTTAAGGCAGGAGATAATGGAATGTCAAATTGTGGAGTTTAAGCAATAATTGCTACAAGATTTTAAAGAAGTGAGTTTACCATGAGATGTGTAATCCAGGAAGGCTTACTGGAGGAGGAAGGGTTTAGATGGGCCTTGAAGGATGTGGGGATGGGCAATATTGGGACTTGGATAGAGTGAGAGGAAATGAGCCCTGGAAAATGAAACTACTTTATACACCAGTGATGTGGCAACCTGCATTTCTGCTTCTCTGTGTTTTTTGTTTGTGTTTTTAACTGTTCCTCAAACACCAGCCTCATACTCACTGGGAAGGTGAACTTTTTTGGTTGTTATTTTGTTTTGTATGTTGAATATGCTTTCACTGTGACCATCAAGGCTCCAACAAAGGACAGAATAATCCCTACTTCTATCTCCCTACCCCATCCCGTGGCTTTGGCATTGCTCCCCTACTGAACTCAGTGCCAAGGGTAGATTAGAGAACTGTCAGAGCTGGGGAGCTGAGGACCAGGAAGTGTGACCAAGTAGCTCCAGGGTTCCAGGGTTCCTGAGCTCAGGTAGAATCTGATCTGGTTTACCTTTGCCCTTAACGCACTGCATGAGGCAGGATTTCACTAAAATATTGAGTAGGTTCAGAAACCCACTAGAAGCTGGGATGGGGTTGAGAGGGATGATTACCAGGAAGGAAAATAGGCTGGGAGTAATAGCAGCTTTCAATGAGTGGACAGCTACCATCTAGGAAGTCTGGAATTCCAGTGACCACAAGAAGGCTGTCAGAATAGCCAGCCTGCATGTAAGTCTAGATCTGTATTCTGCTAGAACCTATGCTTTCTTTGGATGGCTTCTGAAGGTCAGAAAAAAGCAACACGACCTTGATTGCTTACATGGGCTGTCTGAATGGGACCTTGGACTTAATAAGCAAATGACTCCTCTGCTTCCGCTCTTCATTTTACAAACTGAAACTGAGACCAAAGAATGGAATGAATTGCCCAAGGTCATCCAGAGATCTGTACCAGAGGCAGTGAATCAATAAGTATTTATTAAGAATGGACCATGTGCCAGATGTGGGGCTAAATTTACAGAAACAAGGATGGAAACAATACCTCCCCATGAAGATCTTACATTCTAAGAGAATGTCTCTAGAGTCAAGGCAAATCAGATCTCCTAAGCCCCAGTCTGAAGTTCTTTTCCCTGAATTCTGCCACCTCTCCCCAGGGAGGTAAAATACCATAGAGAAAATATTCTCAGTGTTCCTGGACCCTCTGATTCTGGCTGGGATGAGATTCAGAATACTTTCATACTTTCCCTCCCTTCTTCTTTATCTTCCTTCTTTCCTTCCTCTCTTCTTCTCTCCTTCCTCCCATCTTTCCTCACTCCCCTGCCTTTTTGTTTCCTTTCTCCCTCCTTCCCTTTCTTCCTCTCTCCCTCTCTTATTTCCTGCCTCCATTTCTTCCTCCCTCTATTTCCTCCCTCCTTCCTTTCTTCCTCCTTCCCTCCCCTCCTGTCATTCTCCCTTCCTTCTTTGGTTTGCTTTCCCTCCTTTCTTCTTCCTTGTCCTTCCTTCCTCCATCCCTCTCTCTCTTCTTTCCTCCATCTCTTCCTCTCTGTATTTCTTCTCTCCTTCCTTCCCAATCCCTCCCTTCATGTCTTCCTCCCTTCCTTCTTTCTTCTCTATATTCTTTCCTCCTTATCTTTTTTGCCTCCCTCTTCCCCTTTTCTTCCTTCCTTTCTCTCTCCCTTATTGTCTTTCTCCCTTATTTCCTCTTTGCCTTTCTTCCATCTTTCCTGTCTTTTTTCCTCCCTTCCTATCCTCCTTCCTTCACAACTTCCTCCCTCTCTCTATCCTCTCTCCCTTCCTGTCTTCCTTCCTTTCTGTCTTCCTTCTTTTCTCTTTCCTTGTCTTCTTGCCTTTCTCCTTATTTTTGGTCCAATGTCCATACCCTCCCTACTATGTACTCTGTTGGCTCCTGAAAGGGATATAAACTGTGCCACAATTTTTGTTCTTTAAGTAGCCCTCAAAAAATTACCTCATATATACTTTTGTAAACTTATGTAACATGAGTAATTGTTGCTATTGCTATAGAAGGTGTGGTTGTCCTATAGGCACTCCAGATATTCACTGAAACCCTTTTCTTCACCCTCTTTGTGTCTAGAGAGTTAATTTGCAATACTTAGCTCATTTTTTTAACCTAAGTATAATACAGGATATCCCAGAAGTCTTAATGCAGCTTTAAGCTTTAATAACTTAAAACTGCACTATGGCTTTTGAGACACCTTGTATTATGGCCCTTTGGATTCCTTTGGTCCCTTCTTTTATTTATATTGCCTGAAAAGTTAGAGAAACACTTATGATAGCTCAGAACCCCCAGTTCGAAATGTTTCTAACATTTCAGCAGAGGCTTGGCTCTCTGCCTGAATTTGAATTTGTTTATCATTCACTAACCTTTGGCCTCTTTGTGTGGAGGCAAAATTCAGATTACTAGAAATGTCTGACTCAAGAAATGAACAGAATATGTGATAGACTGTTAATGGAAAGGCACTGGGAGGGGAAGTTGGGGAAAGAGCATATCTTAGATTGGCATAGGTCCTTGACGAGGCAAACGCAAATAGTGGCTTCATCCACTCATTTGGTCTGAGGTGACTATAAAGGCCAATCGTCCTCATTGATCTTTACCCACACTGTCATTTTGGGCTCATTGTTCAGTGTTACTTTTTATTTCTCTTCTCCTTTTGCCCCTTTTGCCCCTATTGCTACTGAACTCATTTAGTCTTGGTCAAGGCTAGGGAGGTTAATCCCAGGTTGCTTCTGCTCAGTTTCTGAGGGCTCCTTTCTTCCTTTCAGTCCATCTTTTGAAGATTGTGTTTTTTAAAGAACTTTAAAGCATAATTGAACATGACTCATTTTTGCCTAAACTCACAATAGTCCCAAATCACCCTCAGGGAGAACAATTCTTGCCTTGCCACTGTAACAAATGAAGACATATACTCAGGGCAGCTAGGTAGCACAGTAGAGTACTAGGCTTAGAGTCACTAGGACTTGGGTTCAAATCTGCCCTTAGATACTTCCTAGCTATATGGCCCTGGGTAAGTAATTTAATCTTGATTACCTAGTGTATTAGGGGATTATTTAAGAGGAAGAAGATAATTTCAAGATCAGATCTGCCAATCTTCTCCCTCCTCCCTCCCTCCTCCCTTCTCCCCTTTCTGTCCTTCCTCCCTCCTCCTCCCTTCCCCCCTTAGTTGATTCTTCGGTTGGTGGCACTGAAGTCAGCTCAAAGTGAGTATCTTGGTATATCAGACAAATCGCTCTCTCTCTTTTCTAAGTCTAAGTAAGGGGGTTATTTAAGAGAACGGGAAAGGTAAAGAAGTTGAGGGGAGAGAGGGTTTGGGGTTTCCTTAATCCTAAAACAATTCCTAAGTTGGAGGATGGTGGAATAGAGTTCAGATTTGGGAAAATGGCCAACAGATTTGAAGATTCAGTCACTGGAGTATTGTAGGGAGAAACCAGAGAGCAGGACTTTTCTGTCCTTCCTCCTTTCTGTCCCAAGGGCAAGAGACTAAGTTTTTTCAGTTTGCCTCTTCTTTTTAATGGTCCTTCTTGGTCACCGTTCCAATTAGAATGTCCTCCTTGACTAACAGTTCAGCAGTCCTGGCTTCTCCAGCTCTGCTGCACACTTTCCCCATTTTCTCTCCTCCACATTACATTCCCCCATTTTGTCTTTGGACAGGATGCATCCTGCATCCTGTATTGACGTTACTTACCTTTTATATATATCTTGTCAAATGTCTAACTACCTAATTCTTAACCCTATACTAAATTAAATATTCCTTTACTCTCCCAAAACAATAAATCCTAGTCTGTCTTCACTATTCTGTCTACCTAACTCTATGCTAAGTTTGGGTCTAGGACAATGGCCTAGGTAATAGGGATTTTACATGAATATTGTTTTTGAACTTAATAACAAACCATGCAACAATTTAGACAATTTAAACAGCATTTTGAATATGTAACTGTCTTATTTCCTTATGTCTATAAGTTTTACTAAGTAAAAATTTCTATTACTAACAATTGTTAACCTAAAATTATAATGTAACCTAACTTCTAAACTTAATTTTATGTCTGTCCCTACATCCCCTCAGATTTTGAACAAATTTTTCTAAGCTGTCCCTATTGTTAGTCATTAGAAAATTAATAAAATTATTCTAATATAGTTAGTTTGTTAGTACATTAGTATTTACACATGTACATAGGTTGGTTCAATACAGATTTACATATGTACAAATATAATACATTGTTTTGTCCGGTTAAGATGGCGGCTTAGAGAAAGCTGAAGTTCAGATCTCCGGAAAAACCTTCCCAACCGATCTCAAACTAGAAGCTCCTAAGGCGCCGAAATTCAAAACGATCAACAGCACAGACCCTGGGAACCCTCCTCCTGGACCTGGACCCGGTTCAAAAGGTACGGCTCCCCTTAAAAGCCAGAACCCGAGATCCCTCGGACCTCAGGGGTAGGAGCGCAGAGTCCAAGGCTCCCGGAAGCGGCAGCCGCGCCGGGCTCAGAGAGCAGGGTCTGAGGAACAACAACCCTCAGGGTCTTCTACCCAAGTCCCAGTCCGGGCGAAAGTTACTGCCTGGGGCCTCCGCTGCAGAGAGCTGGTCAAAACAACAGCAACCCTCAGGGCGGGCAAGACAGCCTCACGGGCTGGATCCTGCTATCCAAGTCTCAGTGAAAGTCTGTGCTCTCGGAGCTTGGGGAAGCGGCAGCCCGGCAGCCCATCCCCCCGCAGGCTGACGAAACAGCCTCACGGCCAGGGATTCTGAAGGCAACTTCCGGAAATCGAGCCAGGGGGAGAGTGTGGCCTCGTGGTCCGACCCTTCCATTCCAGTTCCAGTGAGGCATATTCAGTTTAACCCAGGGAACGCTCATAGAACCATCTGCCCCGGACTAAAGCCTCTGATCACCAGACAAAGACAAGAAAAGCCAATCCTCCACGTTCAGAGATGACAAACTCCACAGAAACACAGAAGCCCCAAAATACCAAGAAAAATAAGAAGAAAGGGGCGACTTTGGACACATTCTATGGAGCCAAAATACAAAATACAGAGCAGATAGAAGAAGATATACAAGAAAATTCTCCAAAATCTTCCAAAGGAAATAGAAACTCTCCACAAACCCATGAAGAATTTGAATCAGAAAGGACCAAAAAGATGGAAGCCCTCTGGGAGGAAAAGTGGGAAATGATGCAAAAGAAATTCACGCATCTACAAAACCAGTTTGACCAAACTGTAAAAGAAAACCAGGCTTTAAAGCAAGAACTAATAAAGCAAAGCCAAAACACCAAGAAATTAGAAGAGAACATAAAATATCTCACCGACAAGGTGATAGATCTGGAAAACAGGGGGAGAAGAGAAAATTTAAGAATAATTGGACTCCCAGAAAAGCCAGAAATAAACACCAAACTGGACATGGTGATACAAGATATAATCAAAGAAAATTGCCCAGAGATTCTAGAACAAGGGGGCAATACATCCACTGACAGAGCTCACAGAACACCTTCTACACTAAACCCCCAAAAGACAACTCCCAGGAATGTAATTGCCAAATTCCAAAGCTATCAAACAAAAGAAAAAATCCTACAGGAAGCCAGAAAAAGACAATTTAGATATAAAGGAATGCCAATCAGGGTCACCCAAGACCTTGCAAGTTCTACGCTGAATGATCGTAAGGCATGGAACATGATCTTCAGAAAGGCAAGAGAGCTGGGTCTCCAACCAAGAATCAGCTACCCAGCAAAACTGACTATATACTTCCAAGGGAAAGTATGGGCATTCAACAAAATAGAAGACTTCCAACTTTTTGCAAAGAAAAGACCAGAGCTCTGTGGAAAGTTTGATACCGAAAATCAAAGAGCAAGGAATACCTGAAAAGGTAAATATTAAGGAAAGGGGGAAAAAATGTTATCTTCTTTTACTCAAACTCTCTTCTATAAGGACTACATTTATATCAACCTATGTATACTAATATGTGGGGAAAATGTAATGTATAAATAGGGGGTAAAGAAAGACCAAATAGAATAATGGTTCTCACACAAAGATTCACAGGGGAAGGGGAGGGGAAGAAAACTCCTATAAGAAGGAGAGGAAGAGAGGGGGGGGGGGTTTACTTAAACCTCAATCTCAGGGAAATCAACTCTGAGAGGGAAAAACATCCAGATCCATTGGGATCTTGAATTCTATCTTACCCAACAAGGGTAAGGAGAAGGGAAAACCAAGGGGGGGAGGGGGAGAGGGAGAACAAAAAGGGAGGGAAAGAGAGGGGGGAGGGGGAGGGAACAAAAAGGGAGGGACTAAAAAGGGAAACATCAAGGGAGGGGACAAGGGGGACTGATTCAAAGTAAATCACTGGACTAAAAGGTAGAGCCGAAGAAGAAAAGGTTAGAACTAGGGAAGGCAATCAAAATGCCAGGGAGTCCACAAATGACAATCATAACTTTGAACGTGAATGGGATGAACTCACCCATAAAACGTAGACGAATAGCAGAATGGATTAGAATCCAAAACCCTACCATATGTTGTCTTCAAGAAACACACATGAGGCGGGTTGACACCCACAAGGTCAGAATTAAAGGATGGAGTAAGACCTTCTGGGCCTCAACTGACAGAAAGAAGGCAGGAGTGGTAATCATGATATCTGATAAAGCCAATGCAAAAATAGACCTGATCAAAAGGGATAGGGAAGGTAATTATATTTTGTTAAAAGGGACTCTAGACAATGAGGAAATATCATTAATCAACATGTATGCACCAAATAATATAGCACCCAAATTTCTAATGGAGAAACTAGGAGAATTGAAGGAAGAAATAGACAATAAAACCATACTAGTGGGAGACTTAAACCAACCATTATCAAATTTAGATAAATCAAATCAAAAAATAAATAAGAAAGAGGTAAAAGAAGTGAATGAAATCTTAGAAAAATTAGAATTAATAGACATATGGAGAAAAATAAATAGGGATAAAAAGGAATACACCTTCTTCTCAGCACCACATGGCACATTCACAAAAATTGACCATACATTAGGTCACAGAAACATAGCACACAAATGCAAAAAAGCAGAAATAATGAATGCAGCCTTCTCAGATCACAAGGCAATAAAAATAATGATTAGTAATGGTACATGGAAAACCAAATCTAAAACCAATTGGAAATTAAACAATATGATACTCCAAAACCGTTTAGCTAAAGAAGAAATCATAGAAACAATTAATAATTTCATCAAGGAAAATGACAATGGCGAAACATCCTTTCAAACCTTTTGGGATGCAGCCAAAGCGGTAATCAGAGGCAAATTCATATCCCTGAAAGCTCATATTAACAAACAAGGGAGAGCAGAGATCAATCAATTGGAAATGCAATTGAAAAAACTCGAAAGCGATCAAATTAAAACCCCCCAGCAGAAAACCAAATTAGAAATCCTAAAAATTAAGGGAGAAATTAATAAAATCGAAAGTGATAGAACTATTGATTTAATAAATAAGACAAGAAGCTGGTACTTTGAAAAAACAAACAAAATAGACAAAGTACTGGTCAATCTAATTAAAAAAAGGAAGGAAGAAAAGCAAATTCACAGCATTAAAGATGAAAAGGGGGACAGCACCTCCAATGAGGAGGAAATTAAGGCAATCATTAGAAATTACTTTGCCCAATTATATGGCAATAAATACACCAATTTAGGAGAAATGGATGAATATATTCAAAAATACAAACTGCCTAGACTAACAGAAGAGGAAATAGAATTCTTAAATAATCCCATATCAGAAATTGAAATTCATCAAGCCATCAAAGAACTTCCTAAGAAAAAATCCCCAGGGCCTGATGGATTCACCTGTGAATTCTATCAAACATTCAGAGAACAGTTAACCCCAATACTATACAAACTATTTGACATAATAAGCAAAGAGGGAGTTCTACCAAACTCCTTTTACGACACAAACATGGTACTGATTCCAAAACCAGGCAGGTCAAAAACAGAGAAAGAAAACTATAGACCAATCTCCCTAATGAATATAGATGCAAAAATTTTAAATAGGATACTAGCAAAAAGACTCCAGCAAGTGATCAGAAGGATCATTCACCATGATCAAGTAGGATTCATACCAGGGATGCAGGGCTGGTTCAACATTAGGAAAACCATCCACATAATTGACCACATCAACAAGCAAACTAGCAAGAACCACATGATTATCTCAATAGATGCAGAAAAAGCCTTTGATAAAATACAACACCCATTCCTATTAAAAACACTAGAAAGCATAGGAATAGAAGGGTCATTCCTAAAAATAATAAACAGTATATATCTAAAACCAACAGCTAATATCATCTGCAATGGGGATAAACTAGATGCATTCCCAATAAGATCAGGAGTGAAACAAGGATGCCCATTATCACCTCTACTATTTGACATTGTACTAGAAACACTAGCAGTAGCAATTAGAGAAGATAAAGAAATTGAAGGCATCAGAATAGGCAAGGAGGAGACCAAGTTATCACTCTTTGCGGATGACATGATGGTCTACTTAAAGAATCCTAGAGATTCAACCAAAAAGCTAATTGAAATAATCAACAACTTTAGCAAAGTTGCAGGATACAAAATAAACCCACATAAATCATCAGCTTTTCTATATATCTCCAACACAGCTCAGCAGCAAGAACTAGAAAGAGAAATCCCATTCAAAATCACCTTAGACAAAATAAAATACCTAGGAATCTATCTCCCAAGACAAACACAGGAACTATATGAACACAACTACAAAACATTCGCCACACAACTAAAACTAGACTTGAACAATTGGAAAAACATTAACTGCTCATGGATAGGACGAGCCAATATAATAAAAATGACCATCCTACCCAAACTTATTTATCTATTTAGTGCCATACCCATTGAACTACCAAAATACTTCTTCACTGATTTAGAAAAAACCATAACAAAGTTCATTTGGAAGAACAAAAGATCAAGGATATCCAGGGAAATAATGAAAAAAAACACATATGATGGGGGCCTTGCAGTCCCAGACCTCAAACTATACTACAAAGCAGCAGTCATCAAAACAATTTGGTACTGGCTAAGAAACAGAAAGGAAGATCAGTGGAATAGACTGGGGGAAAACGACCTCAGCAAGACAGTATATGATAAACCCAAAGATCCCAGCTTTTGGGACAAAAATCCACTATTCGATAAAAACTGCTGGGAAAATTGGAAGACAGTGTGGGAGAGACTAGGAATAGATCAACACCTCACACCCTACACCAAGATAAATTCAAAATGGGTGAGTGACTTAAACATAAAGAAGGAAACCATAAGTAAATTGGGTAAACACAGAATAGTATACATGTCAGACCTTTGGGAGGGGAAAGGCTTTAAAACCAAGCAAGATATAGAAAGAATCACAAAATGTAAAATAAATAATTTTGACTACATCAAACTAAAAAGCTTTTGTACAAACAAAACCAATGTAACTAAAATCAGAAGGGAAACAACAAATTGGGAAAAAATCTTCATAGAAACCTCTGACAAAGGTTTAATTACTCATATTTATAATGAGCTAAATCAATTGTACAAAAAATCAAGCCATTCTCCAATTGATAAATGGGCAAGGGAAATGGATAGGCAGTTCTCAGATAAAGAAATCAAAACTATTAACAAGCACATGAAGAAGTGTTCTACATCTCTTATAATCAGAGAGATGCAAATCAAAACAACTCTGAGGTATCACCTCACACCTAGCAGATTGGCTAACATAACAGCAAAGGAAAGTAATGAATGCTGGAGGGGATGTGGCAAAGTAGGGACATTAATTCATTGCTGGTGGAGTTGTGAACTGATCCAACCATTCTGGAGGGCAATTTGGAACTATGCCCAAAGGGCGACAAAAGAATATCTACCCTTTGACCCAGCCATAGCACTGCTGGGTCTGTACCCCAAAGAGATAATGGACACAAAGACTTGTACAAAAATATTCATAGCTGCGCTCTTTGTGGTGGCCCAAAACTGGAAAACGAGGGGATGCCCATCAATTGGGGAATGGCTGAACAAACTGTGGTATATGTTGGTGATGGAATACTATTGTGCTCAAAGGAATAATAAAGTGGAGAAGTTCCATGGAGACTGGAACAACCTCCAGGAAGTGATGCAGAGCGAGAGGAGCAGAACCAGGAGAACATTGTACACAGAGACTAATACACTGTGGTATAATCGAACGTAATGGACTTCTCCATTAGGGGCGGTGTAATGTCCCTGAACAACTTTCAGGGATCCAGGAGAAAAAAAACACCATTCATAAGCAAAGGATAAACTACGGGAGTGGAAACACCGAGAAAAAGCAACTGCCTGAATACAGAGGTTGAGGGGACATGACAAGAGGAGAGACTCTAAATGAACACTCTAATGCAAATACTATCAACAAAGCAATGGGTTCAAATCAAGAAAACATCTAATGCCCAGTGGACTTACGCGTCGGCTATGGGGGGTGGGGGGGAGGAAAAGAAAATGATCTATGTCTTTAACAAATAATGCTTGGAAATGATCAAATAAAATATATTTAAAAAAAAAAATACATTGTTTTGATTTCTGTGCAAACTCATGCAGATAAGAAATTTTTGTCTGTTTGAAATTTCCACAGAAATTTATATATCAGTATGAATTTTGTGTTGCAATTTGCATGTGTTATATACTTACCCAGTCAATGAGATTTCCTTCCACATTGTATTTATGTGTAGCATATGTATATATATATATGTGTGTGTGTGTGTGTGTGAAATTAACATGTATGTCGCATTCTTACATGACCACAAATCCAAAATTCCAAAGTCCTTCCATGTTTTTTGAGGTTGGTTGTAGAAACATACATGTCTTGGTTTCTTCCTCTGTGCTGCATACAATTTTTTGACTGTCAACTTAGCTTGAAGTCCTGTGTTTTTTAACATACAGAAACATATAGGAACATGCATGAGTGTAAGGCTTTACATGTGCATGTGTGTAAGATTGAAATTTTGTTTCCTTGTGCATGGAAGTAATATATAATTCTTCATGTGTGCTTGTTAGTATTCATGAATTGTTCTTCATGTGTGGAAGTAAGCTTTTCATATGATCATCTTCATGAGTGGGTATATGTAGTATGTTGTACTATAAGTTCTTAGATGTAAGTTATGATTATAAATTTGATATTCTCTTATCTTTTGATGTTTGAGTTTTCACAAGGGGATTTATTGTTTACTCTCTTTGATGTTCATGTTAAGATATGGTGACTTTTTTGAAGTTTCTTGGAGATAGAATGATGATATCATGTATTTCATTTAGTGATAGAGTTATGTTTTCTTAGTGAAATAACTTTGTTACTTTCTTTGTTGTTTCGATTGTTGTCAGAGACTTATTGTAGAGACTTTTCTTTGGAGCTAATTTTAAAGTGCCTGTTTTTCTGTCTGTCTGTTTTACTGCCTATCTTTCTATCTGGAGCTGTTTCATTTGCTTTTACAGTGCTTACTTGTTCTAATTTGTACTCTCGTGTGCTTTCCTTTATGTTTTCTTGCATAACTTTCCATTCATAGGGACTGTTGTTGATTATTGCTAGGGCTATTTGTGTTGTTGTTTATGACTAGGGCTATTTGTTTCAGATGTCATATTCATGCACCTTCATTGATGCTAATGTTATGGGTGTGATGCAATTTTACATGTCAAGGATGGAACCATGGATCTTTTTGATCAACCTTTATAGATGTTGGGGTTGTCATTACAACCATTGTTGGACCAATCCATCCTGGTTCTGTAGGAGATTCTCTATTAACGTTCTTGACATATACTTTGTCTCCTGGTTTTATCTTATGCATTGAAAAATCTAATGGTTTTCTTTGCACAAATAAACCCAGTTTCCTCAGTTTTTCCAATCTACCTTGTATTTGTTTTAGATATTCATGAAATACACATTCCCCTTTTAACATGGACAGAAATGATGGTTTTACTGTCCTACCATGCCAAAGTGGTTGACCATAGAGCATTTCAAATGGTGCTATATGTAAGTCAGTTCTAGGTATAGTTCTTATGTTGAACAAAGCAAGAGACATAATATCTGTCCATTTTAAGTGTTTCTGAACAGAGTTTATCTATCTGTGTCTTCAATTCTTTGTTTATACGCTCCACTCGGCCAGAACTTTGGGGTCGATAAACCAAATTATAATTGCATTTGGTCCCCCAAGTTCTTCTAGATTTCTTGCAGAACTTGAGAAATGAAATGAGACCCCCCCCATCTATGGTATCAGGAATATCATATCTAGGTATTATCTCTTTTAATAGAAATCTCACTACTGTTGCTTTGTCATCCTTCTTGGCTGGACATGCTTCAACCCATCTTGTTAGTCTATCCACAATAACCAAATGCATATTTGTATCCCTTGTCTTTGGGCCTGCTCATATAATCAATTTGAATACATTCGAAAGGCATATAGCTAAGAGGTCTGCCTCCCAATGCTATGTTCTTAAAATGTCTTTGATTATATTTTCTGCATGTTTCACATGCCTGACAAGTTCTAATGGCATTTGTTGTTATTCCTGGTGCTGTCTGAAACCTCTGTATAGTATCCAGAATCCCTTGTATCCCGTAATGTCCTTTTGCATGAATTATGGTGAATAGATGTTGATATAGTTTTTTAGGGTGAATTGATTTATCCCCTTGAGCAATCCAGATGCCTTTGATTAATTTAGCGCCTAGATGCTGCTTCCATGACTGTATTTCTTCTCCGTTGTAAGCTTTGGTGAGATTGTGCTTTTCAATCAGAGAAAAATTCAGCACATGGTGGGTTCTGAACCTTATAGCATATTTTGAGGTAATTGTCTGCTCTGTCTTTACCTAGGGATATTCTGTCCTTTACATGAGTATGTGTCTTCCAATGGATTGTGGCCACCTCTTTTGGAAGTTCTACAGTTTTTATAAGATGGTCTATTAATTTGCCATATGCAATTGGTTTTCCAGCAGAAGTTTTATACCCTCTGTTTTTCCATATGTATACAGACGAATGCAAGGTGAAGAAAGCTTAATGTGAATCCACGTAAATATTAACCCTTTTTCCTTTAGCTAACTCCAGGGTAACAAGCAGAGCCTTCAGCTCGGCTCCTTGGGTGCTAACATGACTTGGCAATGATGTATGCCAAAGCATTTTGTCATTGTCAACCAAAGCTGTCCCTGTGACTCTCCATCCATTGTGAATATAGGAGGACCCATCAGTGTATAATTCTATTTCTGGGTTGATAAGAGGTGTGTCTTTAAGTTGCTTATTGGGTTTGTGTATCGTTTCTACTACTTGGTTGCAATTATGCAATTGTTCTCCACCTAGTGGCAAATCTAGAATTAGAGTCGCTGGGTTCAATGGTGCACACCTATGAATAGTGATGTTGTCATTGCCTATCAAAATGATTTCATACTGGGATATTCTTGCATCAGTGAATGAATGCATATTCTTCAACCTTAGCAGTTTTTTTTTTCTATTTGGTGTGCAGAATACACATGCAACTTGCATCCCTGTACTATATCATATGATTTCTTAACCATAAGAGCTGTTGCCACCATGCTCCTGAGGCAATGCACCATTCCTTATGTGACAGAATCGAGATTAGAACTGTAACATGCTATAGCCCTTAAATTCAGCCCAAAATACTATGCTAACATTCCAGAAGTGATGCCTTTAGCTTCATGGACATATAAGTGGAACTCCTTTTTATAATCTTGTATTCCCAAAGCTGGATCTGATAGAATGGCTCCGTTTAACTGTGGCAAAGCATGCAAGTATTCTTTAATTGAAACAGTTCTTTCATTTTTTTCTTTGTCAAATCAGTTAAACATTTGGAAATATGGGAATATCCTACTGTGTATTGTCTTGAGAAACCAGCAACCCCTAGAAATACTCTAAGTTCTTTCTCGGTCCTAGGGATGCCTAGCTTCTGTATGTCTGCTATCCTTTTATCAGAGATTTTCCTGGTGCCCCCCTCCAGGACAAATACAAGATATTCAACTGTTGGGAGAACTCACTGGATTTTCTTTTTGAAACTTTATGTCCTCTCTTATGAAGTTCTATTAATAACTTCTTTGAATCTTCCAAACATGTTTTTGGATCAGGTGATGCTAGCAATAAGTCATCCACATAATGTATTAATCTGCTATGTTTGAAAGTTATGGTAGCTAGGTCTCTCTGTAGAAGTTGACAAAATATTGAAGTCGACTCACAACATCCTTGCACAAATCTGGTATAGCACAGCTGATTTTGTCCCCATTGGAAATCAAAAATGTTTTGAGAGTTAGGGTGCAATGGTATGGTAAAGTATACAGTTCACGTCCAACACTGTGTACCATCGTGCCAAAGAAGGTATTTGTGTTATTATATCATTCGGAGAAGGTGTGACAGTGTAGGTTTTTCTTATGAAGTTATTCACTGCTCTAAGATCCATCGCAAATCTCCAAACTGTTTTTCCATTGTTACAATTAATTGTGGTTGGACTCTGAATATTATTTATATAGGTGGTCACCAGGGATTTAATTTCTAAATCCCAAAATGAATTACTAAAGTAAATGGAATTTATGGTAGTTTATTTACAATATTTACAATAGAAGGAAGATATTAAGAAATAAGAGAAAGAGAGAAAATCTAGCTTCTTCTGATACCAGTTAGAATCTCTAAGCCCCACCCAGGGGAAGAGAGTCTCAAGAAGATAGACCTTACCTGGAGGCTTCATGCCTCCAGAAAGGCGTAGTCACTAAGTCAGCTTTTCACTCACCAACAGTGACAGTCTAATAGAAGTCTGAGTGTCTGCCTTCCAGTTAATCCTCAAGGGTCTGTCTTCCAGTCACTCCTTTGAGTCAGCGCCCGAATCTCTGAACGACTGTGTCTGAGTCCGAATGAATGATCCAAATCCAAATCTGAATCCTAATCACCAAATGTCCAAATCAGCTCCTTCTGCCTTTTGGTCCTCTTTTTTTTTTCTCTTGTTTCACCTCCCTTAAATTTCACATCTACCAATCACAGCCGACGCTTTTCTCCAGGACTACCCATTCCTTAGTTCTCATCTTCTTTGGTTAGATTTTCTCCAGGACTGTCCATTCTTTAATTCTCACCTTCTTTGGTTAGATTTTCTTTTTGGATTATTTAACACCTCTTTTGGTAAGTTCACCTTTTGTAGTTACTTAACACCTTTTTGTAGTTAAAAATCTAAAAATAGATCATAGCTTACAATTCTAGCTTCACTATAAAGGAAGAGCTAAGTACCTTCATTGTTACAATCAGGAGATAGCTAAATCCAATCTTCATTCCATCTTCATTAAACTTGTTCTTTTTAATAGCTAGGATTGGACAATTGAATTCAGACACTGTAGGTCTTAAGATGCCTTGTTTTAACAAACTGTTTATGATTGGTGTTATTCCTTCTTTTTCTTTTTTACTTAATTTGTACTGTGGCATTTTAGGTGGTATTCCCTCCCTGACTTCAATTCTGACTGGTGTCACAGATTTAATCCTACCCACAACATTTTGATGCTTTGCGAACACCCCTTGTGGAATATCTTTAGGTATTTCATACATAGATGTTAAAATTTGAATTTCTCAGGTTCTTCTTGGAATTGTTCCAGTTATAACAATGGGTAGTGTTTTAGTGAATGTTTGGGCAAATGCAAGTATATTTTTCCAGATCTTTTATATTGCAAAGTCTCTCAGATCTTACACAAAAAAATCCCATCCTAAAAGGTTATCTAGACATGAGGGAATCAATAGAAATGTATGATCTATGGTGAGAGGACCCAATTTGACCATTGTGCTTTTGAGCTCAGGGACATGTTGTATTTGTCCCATAGCTCCAGCTACAGAAACCATACCCCCTCTGTTGGTATCCCCTGGACATGTCTTTAGGACAGATTTTGAATCACCAGTATCTATGAGAGCTTTATATTTTTTTCTTTCCCACTTTAATCCATACATATGGTTCTGGCTTTTCTATAGATATGGAATTTATTGTTAGTGAATCACTCAGCACTGCTCTGCTATCTACTGCCATTTTTATGGTTGAACTAGTTAAATCTTCTTGACTTAAATAATTTCCTATGTGATCTTTATCCAAGTTTACTTGTATTATATCTTCTATTTCACTGGAAAATGAATTTAAATCATAGCTATGGTTAATATGATATATTCCTTCATGGTCAGACCTCCCTCAACCATTTAGAATGTTAGTTTCATTACTGTCATTTGAATCCTTAGCTGTTCTATCAGTTGCTAAATTTTGCATTCTATTCATCTTTTCAAATTTAACAGCTACTCTACTTCCACTACTTTGGATATGATTATTATTTCAAATGTAATTTCAGATTCATTTTCATTAAATTTTGTCATTTCTAAGTTAGTCATTTTAGGATGAAAAAGTTCAGCCTCTGGGTTCAAACTAGAAGTTTTTTTCTAAAGAAATCTGGACCATATAGCTATTTGAAGAATTAATTGTTCACGTGAGTTTATAATTTTATCTGTGAATGTTTTTAAATCTTTTACAGCTCCATTAACCTCATTTGTAACAGTAACCTTGTGCTTTGATTTTCTGCTACAGTCTTTTTGCTGCAGGGAATTGAAATTTTGTTTCACAGTGTCTTTCACCAGCTGTTTAGGTTTATATGAATTCTTATGACTTTTTCTTGTACAAAATTCAATCCCTATGCCCAATCTGCACTGAAAAAAAAGTTTTCTAATTATGTTTTAACTTGTTTTCTACCTTTTTTCCGAGTGGTTACTATACAGTTTCTCTCTAAGTCTCCTATTTCAGTTTGTATCTGAGTAATGATATTTTTAATTTCTTCATCTAGTTCCTTCACTTATCTCTGCCTTTCACTCGATATTTTGTTTGGTTTGCTCTTCTTAGTACTCACAGATTTAATTTTCTGCATCACCTGTACATTGTCCATTTTTGTTTTCTCCTTTGTTTTATACCAGCCTATCTCTTACTATTTTGCACCTCTCTATCTCCATGCACCAAACTAAATATATTATGGTTTTGGCTTCATAATTCCCTTCTTATAATATCTGCATATTTGGGCTTAGTCCCTGCATTTATAGCTTCACATATTTCCTGAAGGTTTGCTGATTCCTTCCTGATTTGATCTTAAAGTGCAGTGTTTGCAGCAGGTATTTTTCTGCTTATTATAGCGTTTTCCTTGTGTGTTCTTGTTTTTAACTTCATATTTCTTTTTTAGAAAACAGTCTTTTATTAGGTTTCCAGTTTTGTGACAGAAAAAAGCATTCTCTGCTCTCCCTTTGTACTTTCCTTTGCTGATAGGCAGGTTTTGTGTATGTTTTGACCATATTAAGATTTTTTTATTCCTTGAATCTCTTTTTCCTTTAGTTTCTGTTCTGATTCATGTAATTTGTTTTAATTCTGTCACCTGCCTATTCTGCTCTGTGTGACTGTCAAAAAGATATGATGCAGAGTCTCGAAGCTCTGACAAATTCACTGAATCATATTTAGGAAAGTAGTTCTTAAAGAAATTCCTATGGTATAGTGTGCACCCTCTTAAAAATTGTCTTCTAACATGAGCTGTAGACTCTTCAGAATCCTTCTCTATTCCCATGATAGCCTCTGCAGTCTCAGAAAGGCAGTCAATGAATGCAGCAGGGTGCTCACTCTTTTCTTGTATCGTTTTGTCAAATTTACCCCAAGCATTTGGCTTGGAGCAACAAAGCAAATCTTCTCTGTATTTCCTCAGATAGGTCATGCTTACAGGGTTAGAGAAGTCAAAATCCTCTCTTTGATCCTCAGTTGGACAGCTCATCAGGTGCTTTCATATCTCATTTTGCCTATGAATTGGTGGTGTTCATGGTAGCTAAATAATTCTGTCAAAAGGAACTCCATATCTTCAAAATTGGGTTCAAAGATACAAAATGTTCTTTTTAATTCCTTGTGAGATCTATGAGGCTCTGATATAAATTTTGGAAATCTTTTCTTTATAGAATCCAATTCTTATGTTGTGAATTGTTTGTCGACTTTGGAGTGTAACACTCCAGCTGTGTCATAGATCTTAGTAATGTCCTTTAATGGAAAAATTTTCTTAGCCTTGTTGTTTGCATTAGTGTCCTTGTCCTTGTCATTTCCCCATGAAACCAACTTGTTTTTCTTGTCCTTCTTTTCTTTATCCTTTGTTACATTGTCTGCCTGTCCATTTTCCTTATCTTTGATCTGACCTAACCCATTTACCTTTAAAAATTCTTCAAACATGTTTTTCACCAGTATTTCCAAATTGGTGTCAACTACCATTATTTGTGCCATTGTCCTTGTAGCTAAAAATTTATAAATGTTCTTCATTTTTGTGAGAGTCTGTATTGTAGCCATGGTAAAAATGTAAGCCTGAGTTGGTAATTGCCATAGGATAGTATCTTTTTGAAATGGTATGTTCATTATAAAAGTTGTGGTATTTGTTATGTACCCCATAGTTTCTAAAATTATAGTGGTCATAGTACTATACAGGATATTGTATACCCAATAATCTGCAATTATTGCCAACACCATCATCCCACATACTATTTGTTTGAACATCTTGTCTTTTCTCTTTTGGCTTCTTCTCTATAGGATGTGGATACAGTCTGTTCAGGGTGCCAAATTGTATTAGGGGATTATTTTAAGAGGAAGATGATAATTTCAAGATCAGATCTACTAATCTCCTCCCTCCTCCCTTCCCCTCTTCCTGTCCTTCCTCCCTTCTCCCTTCTCCACTTAGTTGATTCTTCGGTTGGTAACACTGAAGTCAGCTCAGAGTGAGTATCTTGGTATATCAGACAAATCACTCTCTTTTCTAAGTTTAAGTAAGGGATTTATTTAAGAGAACAGGAAAGGTAAAGAAGTTGAAGGGAGAGAGGGTTTGGGGTTTCCCTAATCCTAAAACAATTCCTAAGTTAGAGGATGGTGGAATAGAGTTCAGATTTGGGAAAATGGCCAACAGATTTGAAGATTCAGTCACTGGAGTATTGTAGGGAGAAACCAGAGAGCAGGACTTTTCTGTCCTCCCTCCTTTCTGTCCCAAGGGCAAGAGACCAAGTTTTTTTTTTTCAGTTTGCCTCTTCTTTTTAATGGTCCTTCTTAGTCACCGTTCCAATTAGAATGTCCTCCTTGGTTGATAGTTCAGCAGTCCTGGCTTCTCCAGCTCTGCTGCAGACTTTTCCCACTTTCTCTCCTCCACATCATTACACTAGCCCTTGCCACTCTTCTGTCTTAGAAGTGATACTAAGACACAAGGTAAGAATTAAAAAGTTTTATATATCATTTTCAATAATTCTTCTTTGCAGAGATGTGGCAAAATTGGGACACTAATGCATTGCTGGTGGAGTTGTGAATTGGTCCACCCATTCTGAAGGGCAATTTGGAACTATACCCAAAGGTCACTAAAAGACTGTCTGCCCTTTGGTACAGCCATAGCACTGCTGGGTTTGTACCCCAAAGAGATAATAAGGGGAAAAAAAGACTTGTACAAGAATATTCATAGATGCACTCTTTGTGGTGGCAAAAAATTGGAAAATGAGGGGATGCCCCCCAATTGGGGAATGGCTGAGCAAATTGCTGTATATGATGGTGATGGAATACTATTGTGCTCAAAGGAATAATGAAGTGGAGGAATTCTATGTGAATTAGAACGACCTCCAGGAATAGATGCAGAGCAAAAGAAGCAGAACCAGGAGAACATTGTACACAGAGACCTATACACTGTGGCACAATCAAATGTAATGGACTTCTCTACTAGCAGCAATGCAATGATCTGGGACAATTCTGAGGAACTTATGAGAAAGAACACTATGTTTTATGTTAAAAGATCGCTCTACTGCAAATATGAATAACATGGAAATAGATTTTGAACAATGATACATGTATAACCCAGTGGAACTGCTTGTCAGCTCCAGGAGGGGGTAGGGAATCATGAATCAAGTAACCATGAAAAAATATCCTAAAGAAAAAAAATTATTCTTCCTTGCCTGAGGCAACTGGAGAAATTATTTTGTCTAGGATTATGAGACTTAAAGTTGAACTGGAAAAAGAAAAGAACTGTATCTAGAGTCAAAGGATCTCACTGCCATTTTTCACTGGATTTCTCTGCTTCTTTGAACCTTACTCCTTTTATCTGTAAAAAGGGAAGATTGAATATGATATCTAAGTTATCATTCAGTTCTAATTTTATAATACTTGAGATTAAGGGAAATCTCAAAGCCAGATGCCTCATTGTGTAGTCATAGTTTCTATTTTCCACTTGACCTCAACTATATCTGTTTTCTCATTTATAAAATGAAGGCAATAAAGGAACCTACCTCATAGAGTTGTCATGAAGATTGAAATTGTGAACGTATGAAAAGTACTTTTCACACTTTAAGGGTGTATATAATAAATACTCATGATGGTGATGGTGATAGGTTGAATATCATTTCGATGCCATTATGGGACATGCAGCATCTTTCCATTAATTGGTTCTTGGCTGGTCCTAAGCACAGATTTGAAATCACCAAGAGGTTTCCCTGACTTCCCTCAAGGGGGAGCCAGAGCACTTCTACTTTACTTCTTTGGTGAAACTACTGACTCAAAATAATGTGAGGGAAGGGTAGGACATCTAAATTAGTTGATCAGGTTAGTCCCAGCCTACCTATTTCTTAAGGGAACAGGACTTAAAACAAGGAAGTTTTGAAATCTAGAGTAAGAAAGAAAAAAATCTGTAGCTAAAATGCAATGGAAGGACTAGAATTTTCTTGGGGGAATGACTTGGTCATACATTCACAGGGCTGGGAGGAACCTCTGTCCCTATATAAGGTTCTATCATTTTTATAGATAAAATGCTGAGGTTCAGAGAGACTAACTCTCCTAGGGTCACACAGGTAATGATTTCAACCCAGGTTTTCTGACCAGTGATCTTTCAGCACAGCCACACAGGTCGTGGGGTTACTTGAGTACCTAGGGTGATGGAGGTGCCAGAGAAAGTCAGGCTAGGCTGAATGAAGGCAAACAATTAACTCCTTCCAGGAAGCATGTGATGTAATAATTGCTTGATCCTCCCTGGCTACATAACCTTGCTCCACCCCATCCCTACACACCCAACTCCTCACACTAGAAGTGATCTCTTCTTCCTCAGATTGTCCTGGAATTGTCTGGATCTTCGTATATCCCCATCTCAAGTCTTTTTTTGCTTATTATGGTCTATATTTTATCTTCCTCCCACTTCATTAGGTCATAAGCTTCTTGAGGGCAGGGACAAGAATTATCTTACAACTTTGAGACCTCTCTAATTGACTTCTCCATCATGCCCCATGAAGCTCATTATTGGGATCAGCTCATCATTCTGTAAGATTTCCCCAGCCATGGTCCTCCATCTTATCATTGTTCTCTGCTTCTCTAACTGGAGGGTAGATCCATGAAACCACAAACCTTCATTTTAAGAGAAGTCATCTCATACATCCCTTTATTTCTTGCCTGGCTGCCCTACTTCAGGAATTTCTTGACTGACTTCACCATGACCCAAACTGGATCCTTCCTCCTTCCTCCCCACCACCCTTTTTGGCTTCCTTTTGTGAATTGTCTTCCCTTATAAGATTGCAAATTCCTTGATGGCAAGGGCTGTCTCTCTATTCCCAGTCCTTAATACAATGCTCAGCATATAGTAGGCACAATGTTTACTGACTGATTATATATCCTGTTCCTAACACTTGGAAAAGGTCTTAATAAATGTGTGTTAAATTGATTAGACCTATTTCCCTATGCATATCCCCTGTACTTCTGAAAAACTGATGTCATTCAAAGATGAAGCATGCCACCCACCAATTGCTCAGAAAGGTGACACCAGACTTTAAATGCAGAATGATTGGATTTTTGGATATAACTGATCTAGGTGCTTACTTTGTTTGACTAGTGTATATTTGTTATGAGGGTATTATTCTCCTTTTTTATTGTTCATTTGTGAGAAGATTGGAAGAAAGAGAATAAATAAATAAATGCTTGTTAATTTAAAAGTGATAAAATTTAATTTGAGTAAAAAAATTGTGTCCTTGTTCTCCCAACTATCTTGCACACTGCCTTCTTCCTAGTATTGCCTAGGAAATTTCTCTCTTATCTTCTTGTCTAATTCCTCTCTATTATTCAAGACTCTGTTTAAGTCCTGCCTTCTCCATGAAGCCTTCATGATTACCACAGGAACCCTTTGCTCCACCCCCAAGAGTGAATATCAAGGGGATCTGGAACTTTCCCTTCCTTTTCCTGAGGCCCCATTGCTCAGTTCTAATTTGGTATTGGGTGCTTCATCCTCAACTGGATATTGATTCCAAAGTTCTATACCAAGGGAAGTTATACAGCATTCATACAGAGTAATATAGTCCCTTACACCATTTGATGAGCAGGGAGTCACCAGCTTCAGTCCTTTTGGTAAGATAATCATCTTCCAACCCAATATCTGGTAAGATAACCATCAAAAGGCTTTACCATCAGCCCTTTCACTGTTCCCTAAAATTTTACTACTTGCCCCATTGTTATAACCTGTCATGTTATTTTTGCCATTGTATCCTTAAAATTGCCTTACCTTTCCATCACCTCTGAAGCTGAAATTTCCTATGCATGTTGACTCCCATAATTAGGACATCAGTTCAAAATGAGACTACAGAGTAACAAGAACGATTTTCCGTTGTGCCCCATAGCAAGGCTTCCAAAAAGGGATTTTTAATGGATAGAAAGAGTAGAATTTTTTTTATGGAGCCCATGCTAATCCTTTAATGGATCAAGATGACATTTATCTTCCTCCTGCCTGAAGCATAAAAAACCCAAACTATGGGGAATTGGTGTCAAAGATTTTAGAAAACTTCCTACTGTGCTTTGGGGGACATCTGTCAAACCTAGCAGTGATTGGTAGTCATGGTGAATTCAGAGGCAGAGGGGAGTAACCATTTTATCTGATCAGTGATGAAGCTATTTTAAAAATCATAGCATCTTAGACAAAGGTAGGACCTCAGAGGCTGTCATGTCCAGCCTGTACCTGACCAAGAATTCCCTCTACACAAGACTGAGGGGTCACATAGTCTTTACTTGCAGATTTCCAATGAGAGGAAACCCAGTCCCTCTCAAGATAGCCCATCTCACTTCAGAATATCTCTAATTGCTTGGGAAGTTTTTATCTCAAGCTTCAAAATGCCTCTTTGGCACCCACTGCTCCTAATTCTGTCTCCTGAGGCCAAGTGGTAAGTAGTCCCTCTTGTACATGTGAGTCCTTCAAATACTTGAACACGTCTATCATGTCTTCTCTTTTCCATGCTAAAAAATTAAATAATTCTTTCAAAGGATCTTCCTATAGCTTGATCCTGAATCTGCTTAGCATCCTAATTGTCCTTCTCTGAACATTTACCAGTTAATCAACATCCTTCCTAAAACAGAACGTTGAGACTGAAGACAGAGCCCCAAATGCGGTATGACCAGGACAGAATAATTCAGAATGATGACTTCCTTTTCCCCCCAGACAGTATGCCTAAGTTTATATTATTTTTCTGGACTATCATTTAAATGTATGACTGTGCATAATCAAGGACTAAAGTTCAGCCATCAGAGTCTGATGGCCTGTCCCAATGAAATGAAGCTCTTCCATTGAAGTTCAAAGGCAAAAGCCGACCAAGAGACCTCTGAAGTCTCCTGGAGTCCAGACGGCAGGAACCAGTCCTTTAGATGCCTGGAGGCTCTGCTGGGCTGTCTCAAGCAAGTCCCTTCAAAAGACAAGCCAAGGGAAGAATTTTAATTGAAGTTCATTTACATTTTTCTCTCTCTTTTTGTGGACTTGCTTTAACAATCTAAAGGAATTTGATCTATGGCAAGATGAAAAGGGAGGAGGCCTCTGAATGAACTGAACTTCTTTGCTCTAAAGAGTCCCTTGATATAATTTGAATTTGTACAAGAGAAGTCTCATCTCTCACCCATACCACAGACTAGACTGATCAGCTTTCCTCTGAGGACTTGAGGGTGACTAAATCTTGTAATCCCATGAATCTTCCCATTGACTTCCACCAGAAGATAGGGAGGCAAGTCTATTTTTGCAAGAGATTTGGTCAATAAGAGTTGTTGTTCGTTCATTTTCAAAAAGGACCATTGACATTAGGAAGGTGATGTTTAGACATGTGAATAAGTTGGATTTAAGTGAGACAGACTTGAGCAAAGTCCTAGGACTCACTCAGTCTTCCAGTCATTGAAGTCTCATGGCACGACAAAATGGCTGGTGGTGGCTTGGGATACAGTGAATGACCTTGGTGTCTACAAAAATAAAAAATAGGAATGGAAGTGTCCCATCTTTAGGGGACATTTTGACTTCTGTTGACCAGCTAGGGGTCTAGTGCACATTAGAGAAGGAGTCCCCAAACTTTTTACACAGGGGGCCAGTGTCCCTCGGACCATTGGAGGGCCAGACTATAAAAGCCTAACCCTAACCCCAACCCTAACCCTAACCCTAACTGGGCAGCAGTATACACAGTGTGGAATTCCCTCCCCCAGATCACTGCTCACTATGCTGACACCTTCCATTGTGCAGCCACATAATCCTTCTAAGGCACCATGCAAAGGATTATGTCACCAGAAGTAGTACTGTAAATGAGCAATGCCACGCTTTGTGGTCTCGCCACATACAGTGCTCCTCTCAATGACCACCAATGAAAGAGGTGCCCCTTCCAGAGTGCAGTGGGAGCCAGATACATGGCCTCAGGGGCCTCATGTGGCCTATGGGCCATAGTTTGGGGACCCTTGTATTAGAGCATTACAAAGTCATAAGATTGTAGATTTAGAGCAGAAGAGAATCTCAGAGGTTCATTTCACTAGAGAAGATACTGAGACATTGTGGAGGATATTTTGACAATCAGAGTTCTCTCACTCCCCTTTTCCATAAAGGTTTATATTAATTCATTACTTCAATCATTCAACAACCACTTAGTAAACACAAAATCTTGGGTCTTGGAAAAAAAATAATTGATGCTTAGTTATATTTTCTTGTTGGGTTTGTTCTGAACCATTTTATCTATGGAAAGTAGAAAGGGAAGAGACTTCCACATGAACTGAGTTTCATTAATGTATTCTGTATGTGTATGTGTAGAAGAGTGTTGACTTTTATGTTACATTCATGTACTGTGTATATCGAATCATTCAGTTTCATAGTTGGATAGGACTCTCTGTTGTTTTATAGATTCAAGAAACTGAACCCTAGAGAGTCAAAGGGATTTACCCAAGTTTCTGTAATGTATTAGTAGCAGAACCCAAACCTACACTATCCTGATTGGTGAAAACTTGCCATTTATAGCCTGCCGTAGGCTCTTGCCAGGTCTTATTTTTGTTTGTTTGTTTGTTTTTTGTTTTAGGTCACAACTTACTATATTTCTTGTAAAAAATCTTCTGACATTTCTGTAGTTTTCAATATTCTATCTGCATGTTTTATAAAGCAATTAAATAAAATTTCAATATAAAAAAAAGAAATTTTAATCTAGTTTGTACAGTCCAGCCCATAGGTATTATGGAGAGACAAGGATTGTGAGTGAGCACATGGCCATCCTGCGCATGGCAATGGGCTCTATTCCCAGCGTGGCTGAAGTTAGGGCACGAAACCTTGCTTCCTCCTGTCTCACTCACCTGAGGATAATAACCCCACCTTCACCTTGTCATAATTTGCAATTATCCAATGGCAATATACTATGTATCTCATCCATATGTATTGAGGCATCATGTAACTTATCAATATGTATTGAGCTCATTTGTATATCAAAGAGAATAAAAGGAATGGGAAGCAGCCAGCTCAGCCACTTGGAGGACAGGTTTGCCAAGGAGCAACTTCTCCCCTTTCTCTCTCTATCTTTTTCCCTGAGGCCTGGCCCTTCAGTCAGGCCTTCCTGTCTCTCTCTCTTTTCCAATGCTAATACCTAGCGTTATCTAACTCCTTTAGTTTCTAATCTCCTTTCCTACTGAGCTAGTATTATCCTCTGGCCAGTGCAGTGTTAAATTGGGATCATTGGATGGGAATAGCCTGGATAGTAATGTCCAGTGGTCGGAGCAGGCTGTGGCTCCCGAATATTAGATTACTGACTCATTTATTTACATCTCTAAGGTCGGCTCTTTCACGCCCTTCGCGGGATTCAAAACTTCTATCCTGTTTCTATTTTCCTACCTTAAAACTTCTCGCGGGCCGGGAGGTTTTATAGTTAAAATGGCTAGTTAAAAAAAAGCTCCCAAAAAACTATTTTTTTCCCACTGTTATATGTAATACAAATTTGTGGTGGCAAAGAACTGGATATTGAAGGGATGTCCATCAACTGGGAAGTGATTGAACAAGTCATGATACTATTGTGTCACATAACAAACAAGATTATCACAAAAATCCTGGAAAGACTTGAATGAAATGTTGCAAAGTGAAGTGAGCAGAACCAAGAGAACATCATATACAACAACAACAATAACATATGGTGATCAAGTATGAATGACTTAATGATTTTTAACAAAGCAAGGATCCAAGACAACTCCAAGGGACTCATGACAAAAAAGACCATTGCCATTAGAAGGAACAGAGAGAGTTCAAATGCAGAGGGAAATATAATATTTTTTCACTTTATTTCCTTTATTAAAATTTTTAATGTAATATGTGTCTTATTGAACTACATAATAAATGAGAAAATATGCATCATATGATAATATATGTATAATCTATATCATTACCTACCTTCTTGGAAAAGGGGGAAGGATGGGAGGTGGGAGAGAATATACATTGCAAAATGTCATAAAATGAACATTTAAAATTATAACATAATTAATTGACCTATAACCTGGGAAAAGATTTTAAGTAAAAAAAAAAAGAAAAGAAAAATTGAACATATAACAGTAAAATGAAATCATTCCAAGTCAATAAGCATTTAGCAAAAATTTACTATGAAACCAAAAGAACATCATAAACAGCTATAGATTTAATTCTGGAAGAATAAATTGTGAGGGGCAGTTAGGTGGTTCAGTGCATTGAAAGCCAAGCCTAAAAATGGGAAGTTCTGTTTTCAAATTTGGACTCAAACACTTCTTAGCTGTGTGAGCAAATCACTTAACCCCACTGCCTAGCCCTTACCACTCTTCCTCCTTAAAATGAAGGTTCTGGGAGGATCCAGTCAATTTGATGGAGAAGGCACAAAGAGTTTACTTCCAATGTGTGAAGACCAGGGCTTGAATGAACTTCCAGGATGAAGTTTTTAGGGCATAAAAGAAATTCAAGAAGAGAGTCAGTGGTACAACCTGGAGAGGAATGGAGGCTTGCTCAACCTAAATGTCAAATCTGATTTTAGTCTAATGCTTCCTGGAGTCTCCTGTTTTCAAAATCAATTATAAGACTAGTAATAACATATGACCTAATGGTCCTGACTCCTCAGTGCTTCTGGGCATGTAGAGTCATTTCTATGTGATACAGGAAGACTCGTCTCTTAAAGGTCCCCTAAGAGACAGAGAGGTTCTCTTGAAAATAATTTTCAGTTTCTGCCTCCCTGACCTTGCTTCATTCTAGTCATCTTCCTTTTGTGTGGTTCTATTTGTAATGCCACCTGCCTCTCTTTCCCCATCTTTCTTTGGAAAATCATCAAATCAGCATTATTGACACTTCCTAGCTGTGTGACCCTGGGTAAGTCATCAACCCCAATTGCCTAGCACTTGCTACTCTTCTGCCTTTGAACTGATACTTAGAACTGATTCTAAGACAGAAGGTAAGTGTCTAATTTTTTTTAAGTCAATATTACCATTGATCTGAGAAGGAAGCCTCATGGCTTCACCCACTATGCCTGTGACATCATAGATCAAAGCACCTTTTCCTGGCTCCCACTCTCCTATAGTTGTTATCCCACTCCCACCTCCATATAAATTCTGTGAGCATAGGGACTCTCCCCACCCCCTTCCCTTCTCTCTCTCTCTCTCTCTCTCTCTCTCTCTCTCTCTCTCTCTCTCTCTCTCTCTCTCTCTCTCTCTCTCTCTCTCTCTCTCTCTCTCTTTCATATTTGTAACCTCGTCACTTAGCACACTGCCTGGCACATAGTAAAACTACTATATATCAAGAAATTTTCATTCATTCATTCATTTGCACCTAGGCTTCCTATCTTTCCAGTGTTTAATTATAGGGATGAGAGGGAGAAAATGTGAAAGCTCAGATGGATAGGGGGAAGAAAGAAATGTCAACCTTTCCCATGAGCCAGCATCAAAGAAATTGGAGAGGACTGGAATATACTGCCCTATATAGGTTTGGCTTCCTGATCCTAGACCTGGTTCACTGAAGGTTGTTTTTCCTCATTGACTGAGCCCAAGTTAAGTCCTTTATCTGCTGCTTCCCCTTGGAGGTGCCCAGGGTTAAGCAACTGAATCCACACCAGCCCAAGGTCAGGAGGCTTCAGGACAGCCTTCCTTGAACTGAGGGAAAAGGTGAAAGGACTACTTGGCATCCCTGATTGCTCCATCTACATCACCTCTCCTCCCCCAAATAGGTGTCTGGGAAACCAAAAGTGAAATGATTGGAGCTCCCTCTGCCCACCAGGACCATGGGAAAAACAGCTCAAGCCACAGCTTTGGGTTTTACTGTTTTGCTGAGATAACATCAACCTTTCTCAGCAGCCCCAGTGGTGCTTGTGAAGAAATCCCTCTGGTAAAGATAGGACTGGGATTTTCAGGTGGACTTTTCTCAAAGAAAAGAATCCTGGCGCAGGCAAAGGCCAGGTCATGGACTTAACAGGAGAAGGTAATCCTTGTTTGAATCAGCTGAATTCATCATGAGGCCCAGAAGGCCATCTTTCTAGCAAGCACCCAAATTGCTGGCAACCATAGGCAGGAGGTTAGAAAACATTTGATCAATATGTGTGAAGCCTTTATTCTTTGCCAGGTACTGGACTAGCAAATCCTGGGGAAAATAAGGACAAAGAATGAAATGATTGTTTCTTGCTCACGAGAAGTGCCCCATTCTAACAGAGGCGGCGGCTAGGATATATATAAATGTTCATAGCATAAAATAAACAAATACAAATTAGTTAAATGTAATATGGTTACTTAATGTAAATATATAAAGATATAGTTCTATACAAAGAAGGTTGGGAGGTGAGGCACTATAAATTGGAGGGAAAAGGAAAGGAGAAAGCCTTGTAAAGAGGGGAAAGTACAAGCAATTCCTGCCCTGTATGTAGCCCATGAAACTTTTATATGTGTGTGTGTTTACATATATATGTGTGAGTGTGTATATGTGAATAATTGTGTTTCTGATATAATTGTAGAGCTGGTTTCTTTTGTAACCTTATATAGCTTATTTTATCCATTTAAAGGGTCCATGGACAACACTAGATTGCCAAAGGTATCTTTGATGTCAAAAATATTAAGAATTACTGGTTTGGGTTAAAAAGACAAAACTTAACTAGTTGTGTGACCTTAGGCAGGTTTTTTGCTCCTCTATGGGTCTAATTTCATCACAAAATGGTTGCTTTAGACCATTGATGGTGAACCTTTAAGTGATGGAGTGCAGGGTCTCCCCACCAAGACCAGGTGCCATGCTCTTCTCTGCCACCACATTCTGGGATGTCCCCCTGCTTTACCCCACATGAGGGAGGGAGGAATCACTCCCATTGGGCTGCTGGATGGAGGGGCAGGTGAAGAGAGAAATGTTCTCAGCAAGTGTAGAGAGGGGAAGGGGAGTGGCCCAAGAGCTCTGCTCCCCTCCAGCTCTGCCTCCTGTGAGCCACCCACCATACCACTGCCTTTCTAGTAACAAACTGGTGGGGGGAGGGGTGGCCTCATGCCCTCAGAGAGGACTCTGCGTGCCATCTTTGGCACTCATGCCATAGGTTTGTCATCACTTCAATAATGTCAAACTAAAGTAGAAATGAGCCATTAAATCATATATAAAGATCTCTATAGATCTCATATTGTCTTAGAAAAACACATTTTAACATCATCTATGTTCTATTGTATTTTTATTTGTTAAATATTTCCCAATTGTGTCAACCTGGTTTCATAAGCACTTAGGAATGTTTCTGTCTGTGTGTTTGATATCTCTGCTCTAGACAATCTTTAAGGTCCCTTTTAGGTTTACTATTCTATTATCCTAAGGAATATCTGCACTTTTAGTGCAAATATTTAGTGCTTTTAGCAGGATCCAATCATGTAAGTTCAGAGGATGGATCCAATGATTCATTCCCTGTAGAGAATTAAGGAACACCTAAAATTTGCATTATCCTTCATATTTCTTCAAAACATTCCAATTTAATGTTTTTTCACTTTATTTAATTCAATATAATTCAACAAACATTTCTTGAGTACGTACAGTGTACCTACTATGTTCTAGACTAGAGATACTAAGAAAAAAAATGAAATAGTCTCTGCCACTGTCTCAGAAAAGAAAATGAATCAAAACAATTATTCAATAATTACTCATGAAAAAAAACATTTTTCTAATGACTAAATCTATAATAGACATAAGTATGTATGTATGTATATATTTATACCCATAGGTATAAATCTCCATCTATTACATATACATACATATGTGTATATGTGTGTCCTTGTCTATATATGTATAATGTGCAGGTAGAAAATTTGCTACGTTACATAAAATGAGGACTTAACTTAAAAGGAGGCTAGAAATGTAGCTCAGGTGTGGCAAATTTTCCACCTGCACATTATACATATATGTAGATAGATAGATTGATAGATAAATATTTGTGTTAAAGGTAACTGTGGTAGACTGGAAAGAATACCAGGCTGGGAAATCAGACTCCTTGGTTCTTGAATTCTTTCCTGGATTTTGCCATTATCTAGTTGTATGAACTTGGGTAAATATTTTTTCTTTTCAGAATTTGTTTTATCTCCTGGAAAATAACACAGATGAACTGAGTTCTTAGGTATCCCCAACCCCTAGTGGATTCTTGACATTATTTTTTTATTTAAATTAATTCATTTAGTCAATTTATATAACATTATTCCTTGGTTACAAGAATCATATTATCTCACTCCCTCCCCTGCCCCACCCTCCCCATAGCTGACATGCAATTTCACTGGGTATTACGTGTGTCCTTGATCAAAACCTATTTCCATGTTGTTGATGTTTGCATTAGGATGTTCATTTAGAGTCTACATTCCCTATCATATCCCCTCAACCCATATATTCAAGCAGTTGTTTTTCTTTTATGTTTCTACTCCCACAGTTTTTCCTCCGAATGTGGATATTGTTTTTTCTCATAGATCCCTCCAAGTTGTTCAGGTTCACTGCATTGCCACTAATGGAGAAGTCCATTACATTCGATTATACCACAGTGTATCAGTCTCTGTGTACAATGTTCTCCTGGTTCTGCTCCTTTCACTCTGCATCAATTCCTGGAGGTCATTCTAGTTCCCATGGAATTCCTCCAGTTTATTATTCCTTTGAGCACAATAGTATTCCATCACCAACATATACCATAATGAAATTATTAATTGTTTCTATGATTTGTTCTTTAACTAAATGATTCTGGAGACTTGTATTTTTAAATTTCCAATTAAATTTTGATTTTCCTCTCAATGTATCCTTACTAATTATTATTTTCATTGCATTGTTATCTGAGAAAGTTGCATTTATTATTTCTGCTCTTTTGCACTTGTTTGCAATGTTTTTATGCCCTAGTTCATGATCAATCTTTGTGAATGTACCATGTGCTGCTGAAAAGGTTTATTCCTTTTTGTACCTATTTATTTTTCTCCACATATCTACTAACTCTAATTTTTCTAAGATTTCATTCACTTCTCTTATATCTTTCTTATTTATATTTTGGTTTGGTATGTCTAGTTCTGATAGAGGAAGGTTCAGATCTACCACTAGTATAGTTTTTCTATCTATTTCATCCTTGAGCTCCACTAGTTTCTCCTTTAGAAATTTGGATGCTATGCCATTTGGTGCATACATGTTGAGTACTGATATTTTCTCATTGTCTATACTGCCTTTTATCACAATGTAATTACCTTCCCTATCACTTTTAACTAGATATATTTTTACTTTGGCTTTGTCAGATGTCATGATTGCGAATCCTGCCTTCTTTTTAATCAGTTGATTCCCAATAGATTTGGATACATCGTCTTACTTTTACCCTATGTGTGTCTACCTTTCTCATGTGTGTTTCTTGTAGACAGCATATGGTAGGGTTTTGGTTTCTAATTCACTCTGGTATTTGCTTGCATTTTATGGCTGAGTTCATTCCATTCACATTCAGAGTTATAATTACCAGCTGTGTATTTCCCAGCACTTTGATTTCCACTCCTAGTCCTGTCTTTTCTTCTTTCACTATTTCCTTCTACACCAATGTTTTGTTTTTAATCAGTCCCCCTAATTCCCATCCTTATTTTACTTCCCTTTCTACCCTCCCCCTTCTTATTCCCCTTTTATTTTCTTCACAGTCTTTTTGTACTACCCTCTCACCCCCTCCCTCCCTTGTACTGCTTCCCTCCCCACCAGTCCATTTGTTACCCTTCTACTTCCCTATATGGCGCAAATCAATTCTCTGCCCCAATGGATTTGATTGTTTTTCTCTTTTTGAGTCAATTTCAATGCATGTAAGAGTTGAGTATTTCCTATCTCCGACCTCTTTACCCTTCCACTGTATTGATGTTCTCCCCATTCCCACCATGAGCTTCTTTGTGACATATAAACTTATCCCCTTTTGTTTCTTTTTCCATTTCTTTTAGTATTAACCTCTTTTTAAGCTCTAGTTGTGTGTATATGTTACATATACACACATATATATGTATTTATGCATATACATATCTCTATACATATTTATGTCTTGGTATTTCATCCTATACAGTTTGCCACTGTTCCCTCTAAGTGTAATTCTTCTAGCTACCCAGATTATAATAACAAAAAAGAGTTACCAATGACCTCTTTTCTTATAGGGGTACATATTTTAACTTATTGGGTCTCTTAAAAAAGTTTTTTGCTTTTTGTTTTGTTTTTCTTTTTTCCTCTTTCTTTTTTCTTTTTTCTTTCTTTCTTTTTTACCTTTTGATGATTCTCTTGAGTTCTGTGCTTGGGCATCAAATTTTCTGTTCAGGTCTGGTCTTTTCTTTACAAATGCTTGGAATTCTTCTATTTTGTTAAATGTCCATAATTTATCCTGTAAGAATATAATCAGTTTTGCTGGGTAATTGATTCTTGGTTGTAGACCTAGTTCCCTTGCTTTCTGGAATATTATATTCCATGCCTTTCGGTCCTTCACTGTCGATGCAGCCAGATCCTGTGTTATCCTCACTGTGGCTCCATGGTATCTGAATGACTTCTTCTTAGCAGCTTGAAATATTTTTTTCTTGGTCTGATAGTTCTTGAATTTGGCTATAACATTTCTGGTAGTTGTCAGTTGGGGATTAAGAACAGGAGGTGATCTGTGGATTCTTTCAATCTCCACTTTTCCCTCTTGTTCTAGATATCAGGGCAGTTTTCTTGGATAATTTCCTGTAGTATGATGTCCAGGATTTATCTTTTATCATGGTCTTCCAGTAGACCAATGATTCTTAAAGTTGTCTCTCCTGGAACTATTTTTTAAATCTTCTGTTTTGTGAATGAGGTGCTTCATATTTTCCTCAATTTTTTCATTCTTTTGATTTTGTTTTATAGTGTTCTGCCTTGTGAAGTCGCTTGCTTCCAATTGTTGTATTCTGGACTTTAAAGACTAGATTTCTTCATTGGCTTTTTGGTCCTCCTTCTCCTTCTGATCTGATTTTCTTTGGAAGTCATCTTTCATCTTCTCTGCCTCACCTTTAATTTTCTTTGCCTCATCTTTCATCTCCTTTGCCTTGTTTTCAAGCTGATTAATTTTGGCTTTCAAGACACTGTTTTCTGTTTCCAGATGACTTATCTTGCTTTTTAGGTTTTTTCCCCAGTTGTCTTCAGCCTCTCTTAATTGTGTTTTGAATTGTATTTTGAGTTCTTCCAAAGCCTGTGTCCAATTCACTGAGGTTTCTGTTTTTTTTACTTGGTGTTCGCTCATCCTTCTCTGTTCCATTTGCTCTGTTCATTGTCTTTATAAAAGCTATCAATTGTAATTTCTTTTTCTGTTGTTTGCTCATATTTACCCCCTTCTTTACTCTGTGCAATTGCCTGAGCTTTTGCTCCTCTCATTTTTTTATGGTTTGGGGCTTTTCAGTCAGCCTTTACCCTTGGATCTTTGTCAGCAAACCTCTCAGCGCAGTCTGTGGGAGATGGGTGTTGGAGCTTGAGCTTCCCTGCCCTCTGAATGCTTGGAAGGGATTAAGTCCAGTTGAGTTGAGCTGGATGTGCCCTGAGACCAAAACCTCGGGAAGGGGGGGGGAATATGGAGTGTCTCTGCTACTGCAATTAGGCAGCCTGCTCTGAGCACTGCACTTCTTCTCTACCTGCTTTCCCAACCCCTATGTTTGACACTCTGAGCCTGGCACAGCTTTGCTTACAAGGTACTCCCTCCAGACCAGTACCCTTGCCTGTCCGGAGGTTCTAGCTGCCGCTGGAGGCTTAACGCTCTAGGTGGGGGAGGAGTACTGGGACCTTCCCTCTTCTTTTCCCTTAAACCTGAGTATTCTCGAATTCCAGCTTTTGGGGGCATACCTTTTAAGTTGAGTGCAGCAATAGGGTTGCTTGGCTCTGTCTTTTTGTTAGATATAATTTTCAGTCCCCTAGGAGCATTTAGTTTGTAATCAGTAATGAAGGGTTTTCAGAGGTCTGAACTTTCGCTGCCTCTATGCTGCCATCTTGACTCCACCTCTGGATTCTTGACTTTACAATGTCTTTCCCAATGTTCCTTTTTGCCAAACCAAATCCCACCAGTTCAAGGACTATCTCCTCCATGAATCCTTGTCTCATCAACAGTCTTAGCAATCATTAGAGATTTGGGACCTAGAGAAATTCTAGAGAATGGGATCTCTCTCTGTCTCTGTCTCTCTCCCTCTATGTCTCTCTCTATTGCCTTCATTCTCTCTCTCTCCAAACCCAATAGCATCTGTGCACAATTGCACTGTCATTTAATCAATCAACAAACATTTTATTGAGCATTTATTATGCTCCAGACACTGGGCTAGGTGACAAGCATACAAAGACAAAAAGGAAACAATCGCTTTCATCAAAGGGATTTCATTCTATTAGAGGAGACAATACGTAGAGAAAAAACTATTGAAACAACTAGGTGATAGAGTGGTTAGAGGGCTGGACATAGGGTCAAGAATATCTGAATTCAAAGCCTGCTACAGATTCTTACTAGCTGTGTGACCCTGAGCAAGTCATTTCATTTCTCTCACTATCAGTTTTCTCATCTGTAAAATGGGGTTAATAATAGCACCTAACTCACAGAGTAGTTTTAAGGATTAAATGAGATATTTGTATAACACTTTGCAAACCTTAAAGAGCTATATAAATACTAGCAACTACTACTGTTACTACTTCTATGTACACATGTAAGCCTGTATGTATGTATGTATGTATATATATATATATGCACATATATAATATATACATAACAAATACATACATCTAGCATTTACCAAATATACTATCTTTCTTTGTCTTATTCCAGGTCTGTAACTAGTTTGGGGAGTCTGGGGTTTTGTCCCATGGAATCAACATCTTCTGGTACTTCCCCAGTCCTCTGATCCTTTGCCTGCCCAGGGCAGTCACTCACTCCTAAGCTCCAATTTCTGTAGTAACTTTTTTCCCAATGCTTGCCTTCCCACAATTCTACTACATACCTACTCTCATCCTAGGGTTGGGGGATCAGAGGCTATCTGCCATGCTGTTGAAGTATAACCCCAACTTTCTAGAGAAAAGGTTCTCCTATGTCCAGTCATGACAGCATACCGTATAGACTATCCTCTTGGCTATGGCCCCCTCTCTTCAGTCCCCTCTAGGCTTCAGGCTCAACTGAATTAATATTAACTTAAGAATTCCCAGTTATAGCTCTGGTTGTTGGTTAATTTTTCATGGAATGGTTACCTAGTTTTCTTGTCAATGTAGTGTGCTCTTTGGAGAGAACTATCTTCTGCTTCTTGTTATATTTTATCATGTGATCTAGCATGGGGCTGGACACACTTTTGGAGCTTGTGTGTGTACTTGGTGAATAAATCAGTGAATGAAAATAAATATGGAAAGAGTTAAAACGGAAGGAAATCCATTCACCAAGCAAGCACTGGACTGGAAAGGCACAATTCTGAAGTAGAAAAAACATTGAACTTCTTGTCAGAAGATGTGGATTGGAGGCCCAGCTCTCACTTTTTCTATGTAGGTGACCTTTGGATCAAACCAGGACCATCTCTACCTCACTTTCCTCATCTATCAAATAGAAATAATAACAAGTGAGTTGCATTCCTCAGAGGGTTGTGATGGTCAAGTGAGATAACTATGCAAATTGATATGTAAATATAGGCTATTTTATTTTTCTGGTATTTTTCTTTTCTGGTATTGTCAGAGCTATCCCAGAAACCAAAAATCTGAGAGTTGATAAGGGCTTAACAAGGTCATTTAGTCCAATCTAAAACTGAACAAAAATAGCCCTAAGAAGAGGTCATCCAAGTTCATCTCTGGTGAAAGGAAACACAGTGTCAGTAGCTCACTCTACTTTGGGACATGTCTAATTATTAGAAAGCTTCTTATTACATATTTCTCTCAATCATCAATTTCCACCATTTCTTCCTATTTCGGACCTTTGGGGGCACATAGAAGCAGTCAAATCCCTTTCCAAGTGACTACCCTCCAAAAACCAGAACACCGATCTTATTACAACTCCCAAATTCCTAATCTTCTCCTCTCCAGACTAAGTATCTCCAGGTCTTCAACCAACCCTCATGTGATATAATCTCCAGAACCCTCACCATCCTAATCACTCTTCACTCCCCATATTCTAGCTTGTCAAAATCCTTCCTGAAGTGTGATGCCCAGAACTGAATACGATATTTCAGATATTCTCTGAGCAGGGCAAAGTACAGTGGCACCATTATCTCCTATATTTTAGATATCATACATCTATTAATATTACCTAAATAAAAAAAATGAAACTATACAGGCTGCCTATAAAATGTGATTTGAATGACTTATTTCCTTTTTTCCTCATCCCAACATGCTGCCTCCTTAGTCTGCCTCAATCCTGGAAATTACACCATTTGAAACTACTTCCTTTGGGTTAAGGCATTAGCTCTAGATGTCATCTCATAAAAAGCAGCCATGTTACTTAGGTTGGGTGATACACAAGTGTACTACCAGCCATTAATCCCTTAGTTCATTCTCTACTCAGGTGTCAACTTTGTTTTCCTAAAACAAATATCTGACTATGTTGTTGTTTTTCAGGCATTTTTCAGTCACAATTGACTCTTTGGGACCCCATTTGGGGTTTTCTTGGCAGAGATACTGGAGTGATTTGCCATTTCCTTCTCCAGCTCGTTTTACAGTGGACAAAACTGTAGCAAAGACAGTTAAGTGGCTCGCCCAAAGGTCACACAGCTAGTAAGTGTCTGAGGCTAGACTTGAGCTCAGGAAGATGAGTCTTTCTGACTCCAGGTATGGCATTCTATCTACTGCAGCACTTGCCTGTCCTGCATATCTGACTGTATCAAATTATATTTGATAATTCCAGTTGTTTCCTATTACCTGCAAGATCAAATATGAAATCTTCTATTTGACCTTTGAATCCCTTCATGACCTGGCCCCTTCCTACCTTTCCAGTCTTCTTATTCCTACATACTCTGAAATCTAGTGACAGTGACCTTCTTTCCTTTCCTCAAACATGATGCTCCATCTTCCAAAGTTATACTTTAAAAAAAAAAACCTAACTTCTGTCTTAGAATCAATACTAAGTATGAGCTCCAAAGCAAAAGAGCAGTTAGGAGTAGGTAATTGTGGGGTCAAATGATTTGTCCAGGGTCTCACTGCTAGGAGGTTTCTGAGGTCAAATTCGAACCCAGGACCTCCTGTCTCCAGGCCTGGCACTCTATCCACTGAGCAACCAAACTGTCCCAACGACATTTACTTTTTCTGAATATCCCCCACAGCTGAAATTCTTTGTCTCCTCATATCCATCTCCTTTTGGATGGATCACAGTTTAAATCCCACCTTCTTCAGGAAGCCTTCTCTGATCCCCGTCAATGCTAGCACTTTCCTTGTAAGAATATTTCCAAATTATCCTGTCCTATCTTATTTGTACATAGTTTCTTGTATATTGTCTCCCTCAGGCTTTTGTTTTTTTGGTTGTTTTTTTGGTTCTCTTTATATCTTCAGAACTTAACATGGTGCCTGGCGCACAGTACACGTACTTTTAAATACTTGTTGACTAACCGAGCATAAAGTTCTGAGAGAATATGCTGCCTCCTCTGTCTGCGTCAATAGAATAGAAATAGATTTAAAATCTGATGGAAAAAAGGAAAGATTTGAAGTGTTATGTTGGAAGGCAATGACTTCAGTTATTTTTTTTCTTAAAACACACAAGAATAAGAAATACAAAAGAAGTTTGTTTTGGTGACTTGAGTTTCGACTACAGAAAATTTTGAGTCAAGAGAACTTTCACAGCAATATTGGAGCCTCTGAATTGGTTTGCTTTCCCTATAATAGTGAAATGTTTTCTATGGGTTAAGCTGCTCCCCATGGAAGCTGACAGTGGGCCATTGAGACCATGAGTCACTAGAATAACCAATTAGCATGTTGATGAATTTATCAGTTGACAACTATAGTAATCCACAACTCTCAGAAGAAATCTGGATTATAATTCTAGGGATGCGAAGATCCTTGGAAGAAAATTTAAAAAAATTTCAACATAGATCTTATTTTCTTCCATTTGAAATTTATTTCTATGGGAGAGGAAGGAGGAGATGAGACCTGAATGGATAGGTAGATGGTACTGAACACTGAGATTTGGTTTTCTTAACAATGGTGGACTCATGGCAAGAATTAGAGATCCAGGAATAGGGTGTTTGGTAAAATAATCACTAATCCAGAAAAACATACTGAGAGCCACTTATTTTGTTAACAAAAAAGGATTTTTTTAATAGTTGTTTTTGGAAAGTCTTACATTCATTCTCATTGTTTATGGTTTCACCCTGCTGAGAAGTGCTAAGTGAAAAACTTTTCATGATTCTCAGAGAGTAATTAATTTTCCTGCTCTCAAATCTGCTTCTCACTTAGGGCAACAGCAACTCTTTAACAAGATATGAATATATTTGTAGGCTTGCATAATCAAAATAACTCTTGAGCCCCCAACCTATTGACAAAGCCTAATTCTTCTTGAACTTGTTACATTTCAGTGAGTCCTAGCCATGAGGTCTTGGGATAATAGAATCAATACTCCATGAATCACACAAATATGTCTGGATGCAACAATGAATTTATATAATAATCACAGGAATCGCACATAATAACAAGGTAAAAATGGATAATAAACATTTATTGAGTTGCATCCTAGGCTCCAGAAGTTCTCAGACCATTAATAGGATTGGCAGGAGCAATCTGAACTCAGAAGTTCTGGGATATGAATAATCTGATTTTGTTTCATTCCTCACCACCTTTCCCCTGTGAGTGGGGCAAAGGAGTATCCATCCACTTGATCCTCAATGCATGATTCTAGTAGTTCTAGTCATAAACAAAGACACAGAAACTTTGGACATGGGCTCAGGGCTCAGCCTAGGTTGTGACTCTCAGAACCTGTTGTGCTTTTTCCCAATCTTGGCTATCCTATCCCTGGCTGGCCCATTCCTGAGCTCAGCAATAAACCTTAGCAAAAACAGCACCACCTATCTGAGGCAAGTGTCCTTCTACGTGACCCATAACTCCTCAGCTTTGGGAGTTACCAAATCACATCACTTCTTCTTGTACACTTCCTTTCTTCCTGCCCCATTAGGTCAAACACCCAACATTCCATAAAGCAAGAGAAGGGACAAGTAGCAAGAGAGAGGAGTTTGAAAAGAGCACTAAATGGGGAGAGGGTAGGGAAAAAAATAAACAAACAAACAAGTCTGGAAAACCAAACCAAAAGTACAAGTACAATATAAAAAGCAAAAGAGTAAGGCTACTTTCCTTCCTCAAGTCTCTCCTCACTCCTGTCCATCTTCCTCTAGGCTATTAAAGTGATTTTCTTAAAGCATAGATCTGACCAAATCATTCCCTTCCTCCCCTCTGCCGCCTACCCCCATTCAATAAACTCTAGAGGCTCCATATCACTTTTGGAATCAAATAAAATTTTGTTTGTAAGACCCTTTACAACTTGGCCCCTTCCTGCCTTTCCAGGCATCTTACATTATAGTCCCTACTATATATTTCACAACCCAGGGACAGCAACAAAGGTTATATTTGAACCCAGGACCTTCTGTCTTTCTATCCACTGAGATACCTGGCTGCCCTAGACTCCAGGTATTTTCACTGAATATCTGTTCCCCATGCTTGAAATGTTCTTTCCCCTCATTTCTACCCCCTGGCTTCCTTTAAGTCCCACCGAAAATCCCATCTTGTACCAAAAACTTGTACAGATCCTTCTTAATGCTGATGCCTTCCCTCCACTGATTATCTCCAATTTATCCTTTATATAGCTTGTTTTTTTGTGTTGTCTCTCCTAATGAGAGCAGGGATTTCCTTGTTCCTTTCTTTGTGTTTCTAGACCTTGGCACAGTCCCTGACACGTTTTTGTTGTGGCTGTTCAGTCATCTTTGAGGCTTAAGTGAACCATGGGCCATGGTTAAGCAATTGGCAGTATGTCTGGATCCCCTGAGTTCAAACAACCAGGAAGAGGTCTAGTCTCTTTCTGATGCTTAGTTGGCAGATCCCCCTGGTTAGTCCAGAAACAGCAAAATCAACTTATGGAATGTAGTAGTCAGAGTCAGAATCAATAAACATTTAAGTGCCTACTATGTGTCAGATATCCTTTTGCCAGACAGGTACTCCAATAATGTCAAAGATAAAGGTGCCACATATAGTAAAAAAAACAAAACACTTTTAATAACACTTTTTTGTAGTAGTAAAGAACTAGAGACAGATTCCCACTGATTGGGGAATGCATAAACAAAATTGCGATACATGAATATAATGGAATATTACTACGCATGCAAAAGTATGAAAAATACAGAGGAGATCTTTTTCAGTGCCTAGCTTTTACCATTCTTCTGCTTTGGAACCAATACTTAATATCAATTCTGAAATAGAAGGCAAAGGCTTAAAATAATAAACACTGTAAATTTAATAACCAAATCTAGCCTAGAAGAGATGGGGAAAAAAACCATATTCTTCTCTTCTTTGTGGAGGGAGTTTACTATGAATGTGGAACTTTATATGTTCAGTTAATATATTGATTATTATTGCTAAATTGCTTTTCTCAATTTCTTCTTTAAAAAAAGAGATGGTTAGTTCCCTGGGGAGTGAAGGGGAAGATAATATTAAAAAAAAATTAATGACTTTTTTCAGGCCCTTACCTTCCAACTTAGAATCACTACTGTGTATTAGTTCCAAGGCAGAGGAGCAGTAAGGGCTAGGCAATGGGGGTTAAGGAACTTTCCCAGGGCCACATAACCAGGAAACAGCTGAGGCCAAGTTTGAATCCAGGATCTCCCATCTCCAGGCCTGGCTTTCATATCCTTAATCCACCTAACTGTCCCCTCAATAATTTTTTTAAGTAAAAAATAAAAAGGTAAGAAATAGAGAGAGTGGTGATTCACCATGAATCTAGATAGTGTCTCCTAGAAGGAATATTGCTTTATCTAAAAGCAGTGTTAAGAACAAATGAGATTAATGAACGTAAAATATTTTGTAAATCCTAAAATGCCACGTAAATGACAGTTGTTGTTACCAGGCCTCCAGCGTGGTGATGACTTCATTTCCTTGCCCTTTTACTGAGTTCAAACAAGGTTTTTTTCTGAACTATTCAGGAATATGTTGGTAAATGTTTAACAACAGGCTCTACATATATGCACATACTTTTAAGTGTAATCTGAATTATTAACACTTTCTTAAGTTTACACAATCAATAAAACAATAAATCAGGCCCTGATTTGTAGCAATTACACTTTCTGAGGCCTAAATGCTCACATTGAAATTTTAACAATTGGTTCTCAATCCAGTTAGAGCTGGCTCCAGCACACTTCTGCCTTTAACTCTCTACAGATTCTCTGCCCAAGCCAAGTAACAATTTAAGGAAAGGCCTAGACGTTAAACTCCACAAAACTTAGTCAGTCTCCTGGAAAGCATAGGCTGCTGCTTCTGACTCCCTTCTTTCCTCTCTCAAAATCTTCCTTCAAGCCTTTCTTCAAAGAGGCTTAAAATTGCTGCCTCAGTGGAAAGTTAGCAGTCCAGTTCTAATCTTGCAATAGCTTCCTCTTTTTTTGAGTGGGGAAGAAGTACTTGGTCCAGCAGTTTGGTACCCCTCACAAAGGAACCAGTCCAAAACTTGCCTGAAAAAATGATTTTGGGGGCAGCTGGGTAGCTCAGTGGATTGAGAGCCAGGCCTAGAGACGGGAGGTCCTGGGTTCAAATGTGGCCTCAGACACTTCCTAGCTGTGTGACCCTGGGCAAGTCACTTGACCCCCATTGCCTAGCCCTTACCACTCTTCTGCCTTGGAGCCAATACACAGTATTGACTCCAAGATGGAAGGTAAGGGTTTAAAAAAAAATGATTTTGCATAACGATTTCAGTATTCTGTTGTTGTGATTACTCCCGTCACTTATGCTGACCAAATCCCCACCATTCTTAAAGCATAATGACCAATGCTCTGGTTTTGAATATCTCTGAATTTACCCTGGTCCAAAGGAACTTGGTTTCAAGAAACACCCAGCCTGACTCTTTGTCCCAATCTGAACAATAAGCCATCAAGCACCCACTGAGCACCCTGGATTGGACTGGTGAATGTAGTCAAGTCTTTTGTATTTATGCCTTTTGTTTTACATCAAAATCATTTCCCAGGCAGCCAACAAATGTTTATTAAATTTCTGTTATGTACCAAGCATTGTGCTAAGCTATCAAGAAAGGCAAAAAAAACAGCCCTCAAACTCTAAGAGCTCACAGTCTACCAGGTAGAGACAATGTGCAAACAATTATGTACAAACAAGTTAAATACAGGATGAAATGGAAATAATCAGCAGAGAGAAAGCAAGAAAGACTTCCTGTAGAAGGTAGGATTTTAGCAGGAACTTGAAAGAAGCCAAGAAAGTCAAAGAGCAGAGAGATGAGGAGGCAGAGCATTCCAGGCATGGGGAATGGTCAGTGAAAATGACCAGAGTCTGAAGATGGAGAAACTTAGGTGGGGAATAGCAAGGAGTCCAGTGATCAGAGAGCTGTGCTAGAATCACCTTTCAAAAGCCCAAGGGGACCACAATACTATAATGAAGCATCAGAGGAAGACTTGCATATTCCTATGAAACTGGATTAGACATTCCTATATTTAGGGCACCAGGGTGACTCAGTGGTTTGAGAGTCAGGTCCAGAGATGGGAGGTTCTGGGTTCAGATTTGGCCTCAGACACTTCCTAGCTGTGTGACCCTGGGCAAGTCACTTGACCCCCATTGCCTAGCCCTTACCACTCTTCTGCCTGGGAACCAATATGCAGTATTGATTTAAAGATGGAAGGTAAGAGTTAAAAAAATTCCTATATTTAGTCCCCAATCTAAAAAACTACTGACATTTATCTGGTATTATAAAATTTGTAAAGCACCCTGTATATATTACATTATGTGATCATGATGATAACCCTTGGTAGTAGATATAGGCATATTTCATAGATATTGCAGATTTGGTTCTAGACCACTGCAATAAAGTGAATATCACAGTAAGGCTGATCATATAAATTCCTTTGCTTCCCAGAGCAGATAAAAATTATGTTTCTACAATTCTCTAGTTCAGCTGGTATGCAATAGTATTATGTCTAAAAAAATGTACATCCTTTAATTTTAAAATACTTTATTGCTAAAAAATGCTAACCATCATCTGAGCCTTTAACAAATCACAATTTCTTTTGCCAGTAGAGGATTTTGCCTTGATACGGATGGCTCCTGATTCATCAAGATGGTGGTTCCTGAAAGTTGGGGTGGCTGTGGCAATTTCTTAAAATAAAACGGTAATAAAGCCTGTTGAGTCACTTGACTCTTTCACAAAACATTTCTCATACATAGCATGCAATGCTATTCAATAGCATTTTACCTGCAGAAAAACTTATTTCAAAATTAAAGTCAATCCTTTCAAACCTTTCCCTGCCTAATCAGCTAAGTTGATGTAATATTCTTTAATATTACTTTGTTTTAGGGAACAGGGAGGCCTGTGGAGAGGAAGGCAGGATGGAGAACAGCCAATCCATGCAGCAGTAAGACAAACATGACATTTATCTATTGTGTTCACTGTAAAAATTAAAATTAGATCTCAATAAAATGAAATATTATATTTTAGGAGATTTATTAGTGATCATTAGAAATCAAGGAATAAAAAGGATACAAAATAAAGACCACATGCCCATTGCTGATCAGCCAGTTCAGATGCCTGCCTTACCACCACCAAGCTTGGGACAGGAAATAAAGAGGCAGGACTGTGATTTTTAAATCTCCATCTTGTTTGGTCTAGAACTCAAAAATTGTGCACACCCACGCTACACAGGCATGTGCTAGTCAATGGCAAATCAGAAATAACTGACTGCTGTCCTGGGCTGTCCTAAGCCAAGCTTGAGCCACCATTGGCACTTGTGAGGCACAGGAAGTGAGGTAGAGAACAGCTTTGGGAGTTCGCAGACTTCCTGTGGAGAAGGCTAGGCGGGAGTTCAGGAACTTGAGCAGGGAGGAGGCCCCCCGACAGTTTTCCTTCAGATCAGTCACGTGAGTCAAGGGACTGATTCTCCTTTCTACCTTGGCCTTCCAGGCCTAAACTCCCTCTGGCTCTGCCAGAGGTTGAGTTAACCTTTTTCCTTTTCCCCCTCTTTCCTTCTCTCCCTCTCCTTCTTTCTTATTCCGGTTATGATTAAAACCACCAAAAACTCCATTCTGACTTGAATGTTTCATTTTAGGAATTTCATAAGTAAATTCCTTGGTGACCATAAATTAATATTATAAAAATCTTTAAAGGTGATTTTAATATCACAGGACCCTCCATGTCCCTCCCTAATATCCCCTGTCTACAGGAAGTATGTAATGACAGGAAGTCTATGGGCTCCAGGGAAATGTAGTTCTTTTTTAGGGTAACAGATTTTTCAATTATATATCACCATCTTATATAAGCATGGTTCAAGGTGCCTCAACACAATTACAAAACTAATATACAAAATTACTGATCACAGGTCATCATAACAAATATAATAATGATGAAAAAGGTAGAAATATTGCAAAAACTACCAAAATGTGACACAGAGCCACTACACGAGTACATTCTATTGGGGAAATGGTGGTGATAGACATGCTCAAACATTCCATTTGTAAAAAAAAAACAAACCAACCACAATATCTGCAAAGCACAATATATCATAGCACATTAAAATGAGGTGTGCCTTTGCTAGCAATATTATCTACATCTCATAGATGAAGAAATTAATGTTTAGTGAATCTGCCCAGGGTCACAAAACTAGTAAATGGCAGTGGCAATGTTTATTTTTATTCCAAGTCCAAAGTTCCATACTCTATTTTATATTACCTATCATGAGCTTTTTACCTATCCTCAATACTCATGACCTGCCTAATGTGTAGTTGGAAAATCTTGAACCCCAGGACTACATTCCCTAGAATTCCTTTTGTATTTCCCAGCATCCTTTTCCCTTCCTTTACCTGTGTCTTTATATGATTGTTTAAAACTTTCTGTGCATCCTCTCTTTTTCTCTTCTCTTGTGGTCGCTGCTTGAGTTAGTTAGCTCCTTTTTAACTCTAGTTTTTACTTTAATGGATTTTATAAATATAACACTTGAGTTATTATATATTAATTTTAATTTTCACACTACAGACCAAGCATATTACTCATTGACTGGTTAAGTGCCAATAGTCATGGAAGTTTCAAGTAAACAGCAAACTCCCAAAAAAACAATGAGACCCAAGAACCTGGATAACTGATGTTATATCATACCCCTTCCCGAGTATCATGAGAGAGATTACTTTATCATAGACTCAACAAATGTTAAAGAGATGCAAAGGACCTCTGTGTGTGTGTGTGTGTGTGTGTGTGTGTGTGTGTGTGTGTGTATCACAGATCACAGATAGAGCTGATATAGGTATAGATATAGATATATATTGGTATATTAAATAGAACTGATATATATAGATGTAGATAGGTATATATGTAATATATATAGATATGTCTATATCTATATCTATATCTATATCAATATATATATCAGCTCTATCTGTGATGGCAAAGAACTGGAAACTGAAGGGATGTCCATTAATTGGGAAATGGCTGAACAAGTTGTAGGTTGTAGAATATGGTGGTAATGGAAAACTATTGTGTGACAATGCAAACAAGACATGATGAGATAATCACACACATGCACACACACACACACACACACACACACACACACACACACACACACACACAAAACCCTGGAAAGGCTTATATGAAGTGATGTAAAGTGAAGTAAACAGAACCAGGAGAACGTTGTACATGGTAACAGTGGTAACAACAATGATGTGTGATGATCAGCTGTGAATGGTTTAACTATTATAAACAAGGCAAGGATTTAGAATAACTCTAAGGGACCCATAACAAAAAAGGCCATCCATTGCCATAGGAGGATGCAGTCTGAATGCAGATTGAAGCATTTGATTCTCAAGTATGTATTGGTTCCAAGGCAGAAAAGTGGTAAGGAATAGGCAATGGGAGTTAAGTGACTTGCCCAGGATCACACAGCTAGGAAGTGTCTGAAGCTACTGAGCTACCCAGCTACCCTGAGAAGTATTCACTTTATTTCCTCCATGAATTATTCTCTCGTATAAGCAATATGTGTCTTCTTTCACAACATGATGAATGTGTACTGTGTGATAACACATGTTTGACCTATATCATATTATTTGCCATCTTGGAGATAGAGAGGGATGGGAAGGAGGAAGAGAACATGGATCACAAAATGTCAGAAAATGATTATTAAAAATTGTATTGACATTTGACCTGGGGAAAAAGTTTAAAAAAATTTTAAAGGATATTCAAGATCATCTATTTAGTCTAATCCTATAATTTTTCAGATGAGGAAATGCAAATTCAGAGGGATGAAGTAGTTTGCTAATTGTCACTTTTTAAAAGGTTAGCTTATATTCAACTGAATAAACATTTTTTAAGTATCTACTACATACATAATATGAGTCTAAATGCATGAGGTGACATCCCATACCAGTGATGGCAAACCTATAGCATGGATGCCAAAGATGACACTCAGAGCACTCTTGGTGAGCACGTGGCTACCCTTCCCCTTCTACTTCCTATCTCGAGAGTTCATTACTAGAAAGTCAAAGAGACTCTGGTGGAGCTGCTCTCTTACTTCTCTCCACCATACCCAGTGGCATTTTTCCACATTACCTGCGCCTGTAGCCCAATAGGAGTTCCCAGGGGGTAATGTGGGCAGCTCACAGGTGGCAGAGCAGGAGGGAAGCGGAGCACTTGGACCATTCCTCTTCCCCTCTCTACAGTTGCTGAGAACATTCCTCACATCACTCACCCCTCTACCCAGCAGCCCAAATGGGAGCGCTTTCTCCCTCCCCTCTGTTGGGGAGTGGGGGCAGGCATGTCCATGACTCAGTGGTGGGAAGGGGCATGGCATGGGTCTCTGGTGAGAGGTGGGCACAGCATTTGTTCTGAGGGTGGGGGGTGGGACCTAAGACACCACCTCTAAAAGGTTCACCATCACTGTCCTATAGCATGAGTGACTTTATTGAAAAGATTCTAGGATATAAGAATATAGATAACCAAAGTCAGAGGAGGATCAGGTATTCTAGACACAGGCTAAGAGAAAGATAATTCAAGAACAGGGAACAGATGAGAAGCTCATAGAATCCATCACCTTTAGACAGAGCCAGAGTTTTGTATAAATAGTCTTTTACATGACATGATTTAAGGAGATCCATGAAGTTCCCTCCTGTCCCAAAGCACCTCCTACAGTCTGCCCCAGGTCATGAAATTATATACCATCAAATTCATGCTATAACCAGTCTATGGTAGGAGTAATATCTGACATGTAGGCTGGCCTAATTTTTCTTTAATAAGTATTGAAACTGCCTTTGAACCAGTTTGAAACTTGAAACTATCCTTAATTGGCTCAAGAGGCTAAGCCACTGTTTTAGCTTCCTGCTGGCCTAAGTTCAAAAAACCTGAGGAAGAAGCAGTTCTTATTTCAAGTTTCTGACCAACAGACCAGCATGTCTAGAACAGAAACACAGAAATTATGCCCATCTGAATCAGCATTGTTTCTTCTTCAACATCTTTTCTCTACAGTAAATAAATAAAACTTGGTTAACTCTTAGATGGACTATGAGTAAATTGTTTCATTTTAATTCTAAACTTGAAATACCTGGGTGATCTGAATTAGCCTACTGCCCGGGCACTAGATAACTGAGTTTTCCTGTATTTATTCATTTTTGGCACATCTACCATTTTTTCAAAAAGTAATATTTTATTTTTTTCTCAAGTGTATATAAAAACAATTTTGACACTTATTTTTTAAATAATTTTTGAATTCCAAATCACCCCTTTTCCCGTTCCCCTCCTTGAGAAGGCAAACACGTTGATAGAGATTATACATGTGCAGTTGTATAAAGCATTTCTATATTAGCTGTATTGCAAAAGAGAATACAGACCCCTCCCTTCAAAAAAAAGAAAAAGAAATACAGGAAAAATAAAGAAAGTTTTAGTCTTTTTTGATCTGCTTTCAGACTCCATCAGTTCTTTCTCTGAAGATGGATAACATTTTTTTTTCATCATAAGTCCTTTATAATGGACTTGGATCATCCTATTGCTGAGAATAGCTAAGTCATTTGCAGTTCATAACTGTACAATATTATTGTTATTAGGTATAATGTTCTTCTGGCTCTGCTCTCTTCTCTTTTCATGAGTTCATAGAAGTCTTCCAAGGTTATTTTGAAAGCACCCTGCTTGTTATTTCTTTTCTTTTCTTTTCTTTTTTCTTTTTTAATAAAAACCCTTACCTTTCCGTCTTAGAATCAATACTGTGTATTGGCTCCAAGGCAGAAGAGTGGTAAGGGCTAGGCAATGGGGATCAAGTGACTTGCCCAGGGTCACACAGCTTGGAAGTGTCTGAGGTCAGATTTGAACTCAGGACCTCCTGTCTCTAGGCCTGATTCTCAATCCACTGAGTTACCCAGCTGCCCACCCCTCTCCCCCCCACTTATTATTTCTTATAGCACAATGGTATTCCATCACAATTTATACCACAGGGGGCAGCTGGGTAGCTCAGTGGATTGAGAGCCAGGCCTAGAGACGCGAGGTCCTAGGTTCAAATCTGGCCTCAGACACTTCCTAGCTGTGTGACCCTGAGCAAGTCACTTGACCCCCATTGCCTAGCCCTTACCACTCTTCTGCCTTGGAGCCAATACAGAGTATTGACTCCAAGACTGAAGGTAAGGGTTAAAAAAAAATTATACCACAACAAAAAGGAAACCTGGCTTTTTCCATTGGTGAGAGGTTTGGGTCTTCTCTATGCAGTAGAATGAGCAAAGTAAAATGTGTCTCATTTCATGCTCATTCATTTAAGGAATGTGGTCTTTGGCAATATGAGTCATAGAACCTCAGAATTTGAAGTTACCTAAGAGAATCTCTCAACTAAAATATACCTGAATATAGAAGCTTCATTAGAAAGTACCCAATATTGGTCAAAATCCTACCAACTGATGTATACTACCCCATATCAATTGAAAGGATTATTTAATCTTCCAGGACCTCAGTTTCCTCCTCTTTAAAACAGGCTGGTAAGGGATGCATTAAATGGCCTCTGAGATTCTATCTATGAGCCCATAATATTATGTACTTAAGTATATATATTTTTAACCTGGATTTTAACTCTTTAAATCTTCTAATCATGGAAGTGGTTCCTAATCAGTTCCGTCCAAGTCACCAAACCTTTCCCAAGTTGCATGCCCAAATAATATCCCTCTTGTCTTTTCCCAGTGAGTGTATCAGGTAGGCTCTTGTCTAGGAATAACTGTTCTGGGCTGCAAGTTATGAATATTGGGTTTTTATCTTGACTTTTCCATTAATTCACTGTTTGAGGGCAAGTCACTTCACTATGTCTTAACTCTTAACTTAACTCTCTCTATTGAAAGGGTATGATAATCAGGAAATCATGAGATTTCATCTAGTCTATCCACCTTTATTTTTTAGATGAGGAAACTGAGATAAAAAGATTAAGTGACTTGCCCAAAGTCATGCAGGGAGTAAATAGCAGAACCATAATTCAAATCTGAGCTGTATGATTCCAAATATAGTGCTTTTTTCATTATACCATATTGCTTCCTAGTTACCATGATTATGAGAGGATAAAGAGCAGTATAAATATAAATACAGTTAGGAAAATTAATGTAATACCAATATGAGAAATTATTAAACCAGGAATGTGGGATTTAATTCATTAATCTAATTTAATAATCTGAGTCTCCCCTCAAGGCATGATTTGTTTCAATATCACTCATGAGCCCCCACCAATGTTTTTTATTTTTATCAAAACAATTGGAAGATACCTTAGTTCAAAACAAAAGATATTTTTATTAAATAGTTATAGCAAAACAAATAACGAAGGAAATTCCTCCCCTTACACAGAGATATAATCTCCTACATGTGATCATGTCAATAAAGAGGAAAAGGAGCATTGTTAAGGAGACAGGTATAAGGAAAGAACACTATTTTAAAGAACACATATGTAAGGGAACAGGTGTGACCAAGAAACCTACATGGAAAGCAAGGGACACATATGTAGGTAGAGAAGGATATACATGTGGGGAATATGTGGAAAAGACAAACATAAAAGGAACACAGGACTAGGGAACATGCAGAACCAGTTATTCACCCCCTTAGGGCAGTTACCCCTCTGGAGCACTACTCTGTGTTGCTTCTTTTCCAAAGAGTAACTATTTTCATATTCTGCTCTAATATCATTGATTTTTAGGCTACAAACTGGTCATTCCTAGTGCTGAGCTATTCTGTCCATAGCTGTTCATTTGCTGATGTTTCTGTTGGACTGGTTTTTGCAAATCCTTTGCTTTACTGGTCTTCAACTAAATTTCAGCTGCTATAAAGCCTCTTTTCTATGTGTGTCAGGCATGTGGCATCTCTTTTAGCTTGTGATGCAGGGGCTATTTTAGCTTTTTTGTGATTTATAGTCAGCCATCCAGTCGACCAGAGATGCCTTTAGGCATTAATCCTGCCTTTTGAACTACTTTGCTTCTGCCTTAGATGTAACTCCCTAAATATATTTTATTATGTGACATAATGCCAGAAAATCTTTTCCTTTTCTTTCAACTACTGTCATGCCCATGAAATTATGGTCCACAAAATCATCCTAGGACTTTTACTCAGAAAGGCAAAAAAGAGCTAGCAATGTTTGCTGAAGCCCTCAATGAAATCAATGCCTTTCCTGTACAAAGTATCACAAAACTATCACCTTAGACAATTTTTCATTATTTGTCTCGTACAATACAGTCAACTGAATTTTTCTGTGCCTCTCTCCTCTCTAATTCATCCCTATCCTAGATACCATTACCAAACTAGTTTTCCTAAATTCTGATTTGTTTGTTTTTTTTACACATCATTCAGCTATTAAAAAATATTTATTGCCTCTAAAATAAATGACAAATTATCTAGTCTGGCATTCTAGGTCTCTAACACTATAGTTCAATTTCCTATACCAGCTTTGTCTTTAATTATCCTCTTACATGAATAAACTGCTTCAGCTAAATTGGTTTATTCACCATCTTCAAATATACAATACACTTTCCCACTTTCTTGCCTTGAACTCATAGATACTCCAGAAAAGTAGAATTAAATTGGACCTGCAATTTAGGGATGTGGCCACCAGGTGTCAGTAGAGAGTCGTGGTTGCATAGTCCTATTTATAACTGATAAAAACTAAATGTCTTCGAAATAAACATTTAACAGTATTTTCCAAGCCAAAATTTGTACAAAAATATATTATCAAGATCTGATTATACAACAACACGAAAGCAATAAATAATACATAACACACAGCCAAAGTAGAAACCACCTTCTCGGCATTTTTTTAGTTCAGTGTTTTCCTCACTTCATTTGACTGAGAATGCTTTGGGGTTTGAAATATACTGATGGAATCCATATGTATTTGCCTGGTATGTCTGAGAATGCAGACTTCCCCCCAAATCAATGGAGTTTGGATAAATTGGAGCCTGATACAGACAGTTAACCTATTTTCATGCCCTCAAATTGACCCATCATATGTATTTCTTATGTATGCATAACTTCAATCCTAACTGCATTCACATCTCATTAAACAGTATTTGGGAAACACTGCTCTAATTGGTTAGCCAATCAATCAACAAATAGTACTCAAGTGCTTATTGTAAAAGCACTCTGATGGGCTCTGTGGAGATACACAAATCTCTAAGAGAGTCTTTGATCCCCTACACCTCACACAAAGCCTTGCACTTAAATTATATTGATTTTACTTCTCTTGTGACTTCTGAAGCACTTTTCTTGTTTCCCCAGGTTGAAATCTCTTTGTGAAAAAGAATCTTACCTTATTCTCTGGCCTTGGCAATGTCTAGCAAGTAAATGACAGCTACTGCAACACAATAGAAAAAGTACTGGATTTGCAGTCAGTGGATCTGGTTTCATATTCTGCCTCAATCACTTACTACTTGTGTGGACTTGGGCAATTCACTGTCTCTGGGACTCAATTTCCTTTTTTGTAAAATGAAAAGATTGGACTAAATGACCTCTAAGATTCCTTCCAGCTCTAAATCCTTAGGGTATATACGTGTGTATGAATGTATTTGGAGAGGGGGGTTGAACCTGTGATTTCAAAAATATGGAAGACCTTATGTGAAAACTACCTTCACTGACTAATGTTAATGAACAACTCAGCTCTAATTTATAGATTTTTGCCTGGGGATACTGACAGATTAAGTGACTAGCCCATGGTTTGGCAGCTAGTCTATGTCAGAGACAGGACTCAAGTCTATAACTTACAGACTCCAAAGCTAATCCTCCATCCACTTCAATCACGCTGCCTTCTATACTCTTCACAACTTCTCTGAGGGGATAGAATGCCAGGCTTGGACTCAGGAAGTCCTAGGTTCAAATTTGACCTCAGACACTTCCCAGCTGTGTGTGACCCTGAGCAAGTCACTTAAGGGCAATTGCCTAGTTCTTGTCACTCTTCTGTCTTAGAAACTGATACTAAAACAAATACATAAATAGCCTCTCTAAATCAAAACCCTTTCAAAGCTTTGCACTTGATTCTCCTATACCAAGGAGCTCTTTCTCTAAGTATTTCCATATCAATCACAGGGGAAGGGAAAATATTAGCTTACTTATCTATATTGTCTCATCTAAGGGAAACCACAGGGTAAGATCTTTGTCCTTCTCTGTCTCTGTCTTTATCTCTCTCTATCTCTGTTTTTGACTGTGGCTGGCTGTCTCTGTCTCTCTGCTTTCTCTCTCCACCCCTCACTCTCTCTCTCTCTCTCTCTCTCTCTCTCTCTCTCTGTCTCTCTCTCTGTCTCTCTCTGTCTCTCTCTCTCTTTCTCTCTCTCTCTCTCTCTCTCTCTCTCTCTCTCTCTCTCTTTCTCTCTCTCTCTCTCTCTCTCTCTCTCTCTCTCTCTCTCTCTCTCTCTCTCTCTCTCTTCCTCTCTCTTCCTCTCTCTCTCTCTCTCTGTCTGTCTCTGATCTCCCCCACCCCTGCCCCACTTTCTCCCTCACCTGTGAGGACCCTCTTATCTAGAAAAACAAAACTGACCTCTCCAGCCTTTTGCCATAACATAAGAAGTTAGAACTAGAAGGCACCATAGACACTTCCTAAGCCAACCCCTTCATTTTTCTAATGAGGAACCTGTGACAAAGAGAAATGATTTGCTCAAGGTCACACACAAGTACTAGGTTGGCAGAGCTGGGATCCCAGCCTCCTTTAATGGAAAAGACATAGACATCATCATTAGTGGCATTCTCCCTGCCCCCCCCCCCAGAAATAGGCTCTTGATTTCCCCCTTGGGAATTATGACTTCCTCTTACATCTGTCTTCTTGCCTCCCCTGGGAACAGAACCTCTCCTCCCCCACTCCTCTCAGTTTCTTCACCTCTCTATACAGTGACTTCTTAGTTAATTAGTAGCCCTGCTTAGCTGCCTAGGGTTACAACCAGAAGAATTTTTAAAGAGACAAGGACTAAAAAGGAGAACAGAAACTAAGCAAGATTTTGAACTGGTGTTGGTACAATGGATCTGAAACTACATTTTTTGTTGCAGTCTCTGTGCCTGAGCTGAAAGCAATCCCTTCTGGGAATAATTTCTGGTCTCCTTCTTTGCCTATCTATGTTCACTGCATCCTTTCAAATTTGCATCAAAACTTCCCATATTCAGTCAGCAAGCGTACCCTAAATTCCCTTCTGAGCTGAATGACCTCTGATTTGACATCTCCTTTCTGGAACATTCCCAGACTAGAACATTCCCTACTAGACTAGCCAGACGAGGGCAAAATTGTGACATCACTAGCATGCGTCTTCAGAATCCAAACCTCCCCTTCCTATATCTTTTCCTTTCCTCTTTTTCATTCCCCTTCTGTCATTACAGTCTTTCAGGCTTCCTGTGGCCTCTCCTCTCTCTGAAACTCCTATTTTCAGCAGTGGATCTTATATTCCCTGTCCAGACCTTAGTTTGAATGAGTGGCAGGGGGCTTTGTATTTTGCACACACTGGTAAAGGAACAACTCTAAGCAACAGAGGAGGTATTTGTCTGGGAAGAAGGTTCTTTTAAATCCCTCTGAATTTAGGCAATACAGATTTATTTGGCAATTAATAACTAATGATCTCATGTGCCCACCTCCCATTTCCCATGTGAGACTTCAATCTCCCTGAAGGTAGGAAACTAGGTCTTATTATAGATCCTTTATGAAGACTAACACAGGGCTGGGAATGTCATAGTAGTTACAACGAATGAATAAACAAAAGCACGATTGAAGGAATTAAAAAAAAGAAAAAGAATTGAACAGGGCATCTTCTTTAGGGGACGCTTGTAGTTGCTCATCTGGATAGACAGTATGGTCCTCTCCTCTGATTTTTCAGTCTTGTTCCACTCTCTGATTAGGTATAACAAAACCAGTGAGAGTTTAAGGAAGAGTAGAAGGTCAAATCAGTCTGTCTAGTTCTTTTAGGATGTTTCCCCCATGTTCTCTGCTGCACACTTGGACTTAGAAACAATATTGCTAACCCAAAGCAAGAGCTGAATTCAAACTTGTTACTCTCCAACTAAATGACTATTCAAGAGGGATGACGGCCTCTATAACTTCTTAGGGTTCATCATATTTCACTTGTGACAGCTATCATGTGTTAATATGACACTTATTCTCTTTGACTCCATGCAATTCATTTCTCATTTTCTGTCACTCAGTCAATCCATATGGAAGCAGGAAGCTCTCTCTGGACCTCACTTTTGCCATTTTAAAAATGAGAAGGTTGTACTATTTTTTAGAGTCCTTTCTTTAAGATTTACAAGGCATTTCCTGAGCCTACGTGTACAAAAATATTCACAGCAACTTTTTTTGTTGGAGCAAAGAACTGGAAATGTAAGAGATGCTCATCAATTGGGTAATGAATAAATAACTTATTGCATATAAATGTAATAGAATGATATTATGCCATAATAAATTATTTTAAAAATATGGATTCAGATAAATAGGAAAGTCTTGTTTGTGGAGGGAAATGAACAGAATGAGGAGAACATTTATATAATGACTACCATGGTATAAAAGAAAATACTTAAGGAAAGGTAAGAACTCTGATTATCACGATGACCAATCAGGACTCCAGAAGACTGACGATAAAGTACAATTCCTGTCTTTTGGCAGAGAAGTGATAGGCTAGAGGTGCAGAATGAGACATATAGTTTTGGACAGAGCCAATGCATGGAATTGTGCTGCTTGGCTATGTTATTTATAACAAAGAATGGCTTTAAAAATGTTTTAGTGGGGCAGCTGGGTGGCTCAGTGGATTGAGAGCCAGGCCTAGAGATGGGAAGTCCTAGGTTCAAATTTGACCTCAGACACTTCCCAGCTGTGTGACCCTGGGCAAATCACTTGACCCCCATTGCCTAGCCCTTACCACTCTTCTGCCTTGGAGCCAATACACAGTATTGACTCCAAGATGGAAGGTAAGGGTTTAAAAAAAATGTTTTAGTATGAATGAAAGTTACAGAGAAGCAGATTTGGGTCAACTACAACAACAACCAAAAAAGCCTTTCTAACAATTAGTCATGGCAAATTTGGAAATTAGATGCTTCTCATTGAAGTTGATGTATCACATAACCATTAACTCTAGCCTCGCTCTCTCACCATCTCATGCCTCAGATTATAAAGACACTCCCGAGGGACTGGGGATAGATATCTTTTTTTCTAAAGCTATTGCTCAAAGCCCTCATTCTGGTATGTTTTCACCACCATCAGCTGCCAGAAATTAGCACTCTAGATCCATTTAACAAGTTAGCTTTTACAAAGGCATACTTTCTTTGATGATATAGCAAGAACAAAAGCACAGGGGGCAGCTGGGTAGCTCAGTAGATTGAGAACCATGACTAGAGATGGGAGGTCCTAGTTTCAAATCTGGCCTCAGCCACTTTTTAGCTGTGTGACCCTGGGCAAGTCACTTGACCCCCATTGCCTAGCCCTTACCACTCTTCTGCCTTAGAGCCAATACACAGTATTGATTCTAAGATAAAAAGAACAAAAGCACAAGCATTCTTCCCAATTAAATTTCTACTCTACCACATCAGTCCCCAAGAGAGTAGGTATATGCTTCACATAGTTTCCACATAGCATTGGTCCCACTGAGAGCATATCCAAATGCAGGATGGCTGCTTCTTAGCTACCTCTGGGCTGAGTCCTAAAGAATGCTCCCTGATTCTCAGGACCTCAAAGTTGAACTGGCTGGCTATAAACTCCAACATGGATTCCACTGTTGGCCTTCCTGGTCACTCACTCCTTTGATCTTTGGAAACTCACAAGATCCCAGCCTCAGTTTCCTTCCCTCAAAATGAAAGAACAAATTCTGAGGCAAAAGTTCTCAAGCCCTTATTAATAAGCCATATGGCCTTGAATGGGGAGGACCCAAGGCCCCTGTCCTCACAGCCTTGTCTTTCTTCTCTCACTGGAACACCAATGAGGAGGAAGGAGTCAAAACAAAAAAAGAAAGAGAACCTGGTCGGCTATGGTTTTTGGAATGTCCTGCACACTGACACCTTCCCCAACCCTGATTCCAGCTTTGTAGCCAATCAAATAATCTTCTCTTCACCAGGTAGTTAGCAAATCAGAACCGGTTACAGAATGTCCAAGTTTGCTCCAAAGTTCACGTGGGAATTGCATAAGCTGAGCACCCTGTACAGGTTCATCAGAGCTGGGCTAATTGGCTGTTCCCCCCCACTACAATAGGGTCAGAGATTCAGAGTTGGAAAGGATCTTAAAGGTCAACTCCCTCCTCTTATGGATAAGGAAACTAAGGACCACAAAGACTAACCCAATAGTTGCCTACATTTTTTGTTCCTTGAATAATAACAAAATATGATGAACTCCAAGGAAAATTCAGTATACTATTTATAATATTCTTTTTTTTTTTAAAACACTTACCTTCTGTCTTGGAGTCAATACTGTGTATTGGCTCCAAGGCAGAAGAGTGGTAAGGGCTAGGCAATGGGGGTCAAGTGACTTGCCCAGGGTCATACAGCTAGGAAGTGGCTGAGGCCGGATTTTAACCTAGGACCTCCTGTCTCTAGGCCTGGTTCTCAATCCACTGAGCTACCCAGCTGCCCCCTATTTATAATATTCTTTTAGATTTATTTGTTAAGTATTTACAATAACTAAAATGAACATTTTTATTCCAAAAGTTTCCAAATCAAAAGATATGATATAATATTATAGACATTTTACTATTAATATATTATGTATATTAATGTGATAATAGAGAAATAAATTATAATACAAATATATGATTAATATAGCAACTAATTTATATAATGTAATGTAATAAAACATAATATAATATAAAGCAATGCAGTACAACACAATATATACAATAATATTCTACTAATAATTATGAAAACTATTTTTCACAAGAAAAATATAACCTGTTTTAAATTGTATAAATTGTTGTTACAAATTATTATAACTTATTATAAATTATTTACTACCTAAGATTCAATTAAAGAATTTTTAGCACAAAACTCTTGCACTATTGTGATCGTGAACCACCAAGGGGCTTGCAAACCACTAAATGGGAACCACTGTTCAAATCTTTGAAGTAATAAGAGGCAAAGCCTAGATTTGAATTCAGATCTTGTGATTCCAAATCCAGTCTTCTTTTCTATTAGACTATGCTACCTCCTTTAAAACTCTATCAAATCCACAGGAGGCTGTCCTCTGTTCATTCTGAAACATTTCAAGGATATCAATGTTGCCCTCAGCCTACATAAATCTACTGTCACTAATTCTTGCTACATGATTGACCCACCTCCTTTGGGAAGTATCTATATATGAAACAATACATTTGTTTCATTTACTTCTTCTTACATGTCAATCAGACTATATTACTGCCTACTTAGACCCATTGGGAATTTTTACATTGCTATGAAGTTACCTGCTATTTTTATTCCTTTGAGCTCACATCATTCTGGCAATCCACTGTCATATATCATCATTGTGAAATATTTTAAATTGTCCATGTTTATTAATTACCCTTCTTTGAGGCTTTCAAATAAAGACTAGCAAATCATTTGTTGGGGATATTATAGAGAAGATTCCTGTGCAAATGGAGGTTGGAATTAGGCACTTCTATAATCCTTTGCAACTCTGGCTCTCTGGTTGAGGGACCTGGAGTAAGGAAGACCTGGGTTCAGATTCTGCCTCCTCCACTTATAGTCTCAGAAATTGGGGGCAAGACACTTAACTCCCTTTATTTCAGTTTGCTCAATCTGGTAAATGAGAAAGAGTGGGAGGTAGACTATAAGGTCCCGTCCATCTCTAAATCTAGAATCCTGTATATTTAGATCTTGGAAAGATTGCCTTAGTCCATATTTATATGCATATTTCCAAATGCAGGTCCATGTTTAGTCAAGAGATACAGAACATGGTTGCCAATTGTCTTGTTTTGTCCCACATCACCGATCATGGAAAAATAACTATCTATTAAATTGCCACCACAGCCACTGCTGTGGGGTAGAAGCAAAGAAGTGGCTGCCCAAGGGGCAATGAACAATATTTTTAAAAATATTTTCCAAAAATAGTGTCCATAGCAATATTCATTGCTAATCTCTCATATTATGATCACAACACTTCCATGAAGGAAGAGGGTCATAAATAATTATATCTATTTAACAGATTAGAAAATTGAGTCATAGAAACTGAGTCATAGTCAATAACTCATCTGAGGTCAGACAGCAAGTAGAAACAGAACCAGAAACCAGCACCACTGGCCCTTCTATCTCCCACTTTAAGGTCACCAGTGAATCTCTGTCCTCTAACAGACTCAGCCATTTTCCTTGGTGTTTTGTTTTTTTTAAGCAGACAAAATGTTCTGGTTAATGATTCAAGACAGACTGTTGCACAATATCCTTTGGAATTCAGGCTACGATAATGCCAAGACAAGCCTTGGCCTTTAAAATCCAAGACCCTTAAGGGTGTAAGCAACCAATGGGGAACTGCCTCAGACAATCTTCTTTCTAGAATGATCATCTAGACAACTCAGGAAGAATCCTGTGGACCCCTCTATCATTTCGCCCACCACCACTCTTCTAGTCCAGACCAAGGATTTATTCAGATAACTTTCTCTTCCAAAAATATTATAAAACAAAACCCATATTGCTGACATAGCACTTAATTATCCTCCTCTTCTTCTACCTCCTTTACAATGCCCTAAGAGTTAGTTTTCTATCTGACTATGGCTTCTAAAAGGCCCAGAGCTATGATGGGTGGGCTTAGAGAACTCCCTCCTTCCTTAGAGTTCTCCTTCCCTTCTTGGACCAAGAGTAGCTTTTCATCACCTGCTTACCTTGCCTTAATGAAATCAGTACATCCATGATCTCACTGATGTGGACAATCTCTGATGATACAGATTCTAACCCATGATGTCTTCTCAAATCTTGATATTCTTGTTCATGTCCTTCCCTAAATCTTTCAAAGAAGATCTAACTGGCTTTGCGCAAAGCTTTCTTCACATTGTATGAAAAATACACCAGTGTAGCACTTGGGCTGTTCATCATAACATATTGCAGCCTACTTCTGACTACCATCATTAGGTGAGCTAGTTTCTAAACTCTTTTGACCTACTTGTTGTGCTGCTGCTTAACAGATGGTAAGCTTCTCTAAGAAATTATGATTATCCATTCTACTTTTCTGTTTTCCTTTTTCTATTTCCAACTTTTTCAAGTATACAAAAAAAATTTCCCTGTCTTCTAAGTAAATGAAACATGGAAAAGGAAAAGAAAGCATTATTCCTAAAGAACATATACAAATAAAAATATAACAAGTAAAAAATTAAAATAATATATCACATTTTTATATTTTTTAATTTTTTTAATTTTTATAAAATAAAATTTATGATATAAAATATAACACATTTTTATAATTCACATTGCAGTAAATATTTGCAATATACAACCTTGCAAATTGAAACAGTGGTATAATGCAGTATATTTAAAATTAAATACTAGCAATATGCAAATGCTTTTTTGTTTTTCACTAGAATGTTAAATATTAAAATTTCATTGATACAAGATCAATTTATTTGAAAACAAAGAGAAAATACAGTTAAATGTTTTTAATAAATCATGTAACCATCTATAATTAAAAGATAACTAAAAAATTTTAGATATGAACTTTATCACAATAAAATCAGTCCCAACATTCCCAAATCTAAATTTAATCATGAAAAGTTACTTTTAAAACAATTGATTCAGAAAGCTGTCTATGAATAATAAGATGAGACTGCTTTGGCCTACTGTGAACACATAGGAGGAAATATTTGTATAGAGGCAGAAATACTCAGAAATGCTAAATTCATGACACAAATTCACAAACTGGTTTTCAGAATTGTGTATGCATTAAACATACAACACATGCATATGTTAAGAATTACATTAAAATATTGTTATAGTCTGTTCTTCATTTGAAATAAGCAGTTTTTAATTACTCTGTATTGACTTGTAGGTGGAAGAATTTTGTATTGTTACTATTTTCTTTGAAATTTAAGAAATTACAATGTACTCCAAAAGCAATCAACAAATAATGATATCATCAAGAAAAACAAAAACATAAGCAACATAGTTGGCCTGGGGACCCTTTCCAGGTCACTGGTCCCTGGTAATCTGTGCTGGCTCCTCCTCCTCCTCAATGGCCCTGTTGATAGTTGGCTCCATTTCTTGAGATTACATTACATTACAATGCCTACTTAATTCATTCCCTTCTTCCCCTTGCTCCCACTAGACAAAAAGATATATATTTTTTGTAAATTTCTATTTACAAAAGTATTTACTTATTTCTATTTACCAGTTCTTCCTTTGGAGGTGGACATATACAAGTCATTCTCTAAACAATATTTCTGTTGTTGTATAAAATGTTCTCTTGGTTCTGCTCATTTTACTCTTCATAATTTCATTTTGGTTTTTCTATAATTAACCTGCTCATCATCTCTAATAGCTCAGTAGTATTACATCATAATCATGTCACGGCTTGTTTAGCTAATTCCCATTTTGATAGACAACCAGTTCAGAGTACATGTTGACTTAATTTGGATGATCTTTTAAAATTCCTCCTAGGATTTCTCTATGTTTTCACCTTCTGATCTTGACACTCTGAATATATTCAAATATATTCATGATGGTCTTTTTGCTAATACCTATCAAGAAGAATTCAAGATGAGATGACTCAAGTTCCCTATAAAATTATATTTTCACTGCCTTTGGGTGCACAATTAAACCTACCCTGCCAACTCTTTTATTTGTCTCTCTAATGGGAACCTGTGAACTATATACTTCCTTACTGAACTGCAACTTTCTTGAGTCTCATAGTTTCATAGATAGCAATGTCTATATTGATATGGTTGAGTTCCAATAGTAATATATCATTTGTTGGTGATTGGACAAGGATCTCATATTTGCAATAGCAAGAGTTAAGTTAACATTTATAGACAACTCTAAAAAGTGGATGGTTTTTAGCATCCTCTCTATATTCTGTCAGAGTTGCCTCAGGAAATTTCAAATTTGCATTTTTCCTTGTTCCAAGTATTATCATTATAGCAACAACAATGAAAATCATCAGTTAGTGGCCAGACTACTGATAAGGAGCTTCTCTGTAGTTACTTCAGTTGGCTTCCAGATTGTTCTGGATATAGTCAGTCTCCAGGTCTGTCTTTGAAGCCATTCCAGACTGATAGGACCAATCAAAGCTCATATTCCTCTGGAATAACTTTCAAAAGCCCAGAGCCACCTCCATTCTTCAATAATGCACGATGGGAAACTTTTGTAACATGGTTAGCACATATACTAATAAAGGACCATTTTTTAAAACCTGATCTGTTATTACTGTGGTAGAGGAAGCTCCCCACTCACCCAGCCCTCTTGACTTAAATCTTCCCAAAGATTTATGCTTTTCAGGAATATGGATAAAAAGGAATATACCTTCTTTTCAGCAGGATGTGGTACATATACAAAGACTGAATACATACTAGGGCATAAAAACATCACAAACAAATGCAAAAAAAAGCAGAAATAATAAAAACAACTTTTTCATATCATAATGTGATAAAAATTATAGTTAGTAAGGATTCTAAATTAAAGATTAATTGGAAATTAAATAATCTAATTCTCCAAAACTGGTGGGTAAAAGAACAAATCATAGTAACAATTACTGATTTCACTGAAGAGAATGACAATGAGGAGACAAGACATCAAAATTTATGGGATACAACCAAAGTAGTACTGAGGGAAAATTTTCTATCCCTGAGTACCTATATTAACAAAAAAGAGAAATAGGAGATCAGTGAATTGGGCATGCAGCTAAAAAAAACTAGAAAAAGAACAAATTAAAAATCTTCAGATAAAAACCAAATTGAAAATCCAAAAAATCAAAGGAGAAATTAATAAAATTGAAAGTAAAAGAACTATTTAACCAGAGCCTTATACTTTTCAGAAAGTACCTATAGGAACTGAAAAGTTAGGTCCAAGTGAGGGTCTTGGGTTTTAGAGAAGTGTGATTGGTTTTCCATCTCTAGTGTCACAAGCAAGGAGACCCCAGATATTGACCATCAAGGTAAATCTTCCTACAAGTTTAAGTATTTCTAGCATGGAAAGCATCCATACTTTATATGTGTTGGAATCAAGACTTGAACCTAGGTCTTCCTTATGACAGGACTAGCTCTCTATCTACTATACTCTTATGTATCTCATGCTAATGTATAAATGCCTTAAAATGTATCTTCTAATAAAGGGACATAAAGAGATTGTCTCCCTTTCTCCTAGGATGCTTAAAGAAAGAGAGCACTGGTCAAGGGTGGAAAAGAATAAAGGCACAGATGTAATGAAAAGAATATTGGATTTAGAATTAGAAACCTAGGGTTCAAATCCCAAATCTGATGCTACTACCCCTGTGACTTTAGGCAAATCATTAAACATCTGTGGGTCTTAATTTCCTCATGTATAAAAAGAAGAGAATTGGGAAATCAGGCCTAGAGTGAAGCAGAGAACAATCACCACTGAGGATAGATTAATAAGCTTTAGTTAGAACTGTTCTCTAGGTGTGATAGCTAGAACAGAACCAATGGGTAACTTCTGAAAGAAAATCCTCCTTAGAAGATTTGTATGATAAGTGTACTTACCATTTTATTTTGGAGCTTTGGTTTTGTATGAATGTGCACTTACAACAATGACCATTATGGAAGTGTGTTTTGAATGATAATAAAAATATGTTTAAAAAAAAACTCAAATGGGATTTAAAAAAAAAAAGACTTGTATGGGGCAGCTCAGTGGCTCAGTGGATTAAGAGCCAGGCCTAGAAATGGGAGGTCCTAGATTTAAATCTAGTCTCAGATACTTCCTAGCTATGTGACCCTGGATAAGTCACTTAACCCCCATTGCCTATCCTTACCGCTCTTCTGCCTTAGAATCAATATTGATAATAATAAGACAGAAGGTAAGGGTTTAAAAAAAAAAGACTTGCATGAATTGATACAGAGGCAAGAAAGCCGAAGCAAAAGATAAGTATCTGTCTAGTTTTAAGGGTAGCTTTTTACATACTACACTATAATTCATCTCATGCTAATGTATAAATACCCAGACAAAAATCTCATAATAAAGAAATATAAAGAGATAATCTCTTTTTCTCTTGGGGAACAATATCACTCAATGCCTGGGGAAAGAGGACATTGGACTAGGAGGTGTTGGGGAGAGGAGAGAATAAAGTCACAGTAATTTGACCCCCCAAAAAACAAATATCTTTCTGTGTTTCTGTCAGTTCCCCTCAACTTCATGTAGCCTGTCAGTTGAGAGGGTTTTACTGGGGTATGGCTGGTATGCATGCTACAGCTTCTTGGAGCCACAGATTAGAATTGGGTGAAAAGTGGACACCAAACATGGATAAGTAGCCCTGAAAAGTAATTAGCAAGACCTCATAGCAGAAGTGTTAGTCATTCCTGGGCATCTAGATGATGCCATAGTACACAGAACTTGGCCCTCACACTAAGGGTACTAGTCTTCTCTGAATACTCCATAAACCTCAAATATATATGTATGTAGAAAAAGACATATATATACACGTATATATGTGTGTGTGTGTGTGTGTGAATGTATGTACATTTTGATCCTTTGAATTTAAGATGCAAATATCTTCATGGTATTTTTTTTTGCTGATGCCCAGCAAAAGGACAGCAAGGTGAGATACCCCAAGTTCCCCATGAAAAGATGTTCCCATCTAGTGATTATCTAATAATGATCACACTAATATAAATAAATAAAAGCCACCAAAACACAGCAAAATTTGTTGGCTCATTAAAATTCAGATTAATGCAATGGACAATTTTGCTTTCAGAGAACCAATGATGGAACGTTTTTCTACCCTAGAGAGAAGATGGACTAAGGACAGAGAGTAATTGCATGTGCTGTCAGATGAGGTTATTAGATCAGGTTGTTTTGCTTGACTGTTTTTTGTTTTTGCTTTTTTGTCACAAGGCAGAATTCTGGGGGAAATTAGTCACTGGTAAGTAATGTTGACATAAAGCCAAAAAGTATCTTCTTTTTAATTTAAATAAAGGTGTTGGATAAAATAAAAGATTCTTAGGCTGGGATCTGTGGAGAGTTTTCCAGAGGATCTGTGAACTTGGCAGGGCAAGAGTTGGGAATTTTATATCTTTATTTTCTCTTACCTCTAATGGGTTCATAAGACTACCAAAGGATTCATGACATATAAAAAAATTTTTTTAAGAATCTCTGGATTGGGAGCAACTAGATGCCTCAATGGACTGAAAGACAGGCCTAGAGATAGGAGGTCCTGGGCTCAGATTTGACCTCAGATTCTTCCTAACTGTGTGACCCTGGGCAAGTCACTTAACTCCCATTGGCCAGTCCTTAGCACTCTTCTGCTGTGTCACCAATAGACAGTACTGATTATAAGACAGAAAGTAAAAGTTTAAAACGAACTGCTAGATTAAATAACTTCAAACTTGAAAGGCCCCTTTAGAAAAAGGGCTCTTAACATTTTTTGTCATCGATACCTTTGGCAGGCTGGTGAAACTAATGGACTTCTCAGAATAATGTTTTTAAGTGCATAAAATAGAATATATAAGATTCCCCCAAAAGTCAATTATATCTGAATATAATTATCAAAATTTTGAAACACACACACACATAGGCCTTATATGAGTAACCCTTAGTTAAGGCCAGAAATGAAAAACAAAAACAAAAAAACAGAATTAAAACCCTCATCTTCTGACTCCCTTTCTAATGCCCACACGTTTACTAGAAAATGCTACAATGACTTGGATTTTGTTCTAAGTTTTATCTGTTGTCAAAAAAAAAAATGCACTCTAGTCCTAGAATAGAGGTTATTAACTTGGAGTCCACAGACCTCCAAGAGGCTTGTGGATTTGGAAGAAAAGGGAAAATTACATTTTTATTTTCAATGATTTCTAACTGAAATTGACAGACCTCAAGTAACCCCACCATGAAAATAGGCAGCAAACATGATGGTGAGAAGAAGCCCATAGGCTTCACCAGATAGCCATGGGTCTAGGATGCAAAAAAAGGCGAAGAATCCCCCAGATGCTTGCCAGAAGGATTGTCCTATCAGTGGAAATAAACAGTAGTCCAAGGGTCTAGGACTTGGGGAAGATCAGGGAGCAGACATTTAAGAAATGCATTTCCTTGGTTCTCAGTTCCCCTAAGTCCACATGCTGCCCACTAAACAAGTCTACCCAAATAGATTGCCCCCAAGGCAGTGCCTTAAACTCCAAATTTGTCCCTCTCTATCTTCCAAGCCTTCTCAATCCACCCCACATTCCTTCAACTCCTTTTTCCAATAAAGCCAAGAAGTGACAAACTCATTCTCACTGACACACACTAAGGTATCCCCAATGAGAGGGATCCCAGATACCAGCAACACTATGAAGAAAGAGGAGAGATCAGCCTTTGAGATCAAAAAAGTCCCTTATATACTCTGTGTATATAATGCAATAGCATTATCCATAAAGGAGGGAATAGGTTGGAAGACTAAAGAAAACACTGAGGGGGAGAGGAATAGATTCTCATATAAGCATCCCTAGACCCCTGCACTATTCACACATTTAGTTAAATATGCACAGAACCAACACCAGAAATCAGGGCCCCTAGCTTCATGGTCTCTCAGTTGCAAAAGCTCCTCATAGAACCTAGAATGTCAGGACTCGAAGTGACTAGAAATCATCCAGTCCAAACTCTTCGGTTTTTAGGTAAAGAAAACTGAGGCATATAAGAGGGGGGAAAGAGATTTGTCTCTGAAAAAATCTTTTTTTTTTTTTAATTCTGTTCTAAATTGGATAGACCTCAAATGAAAATGGATATTTCTATATAGATAGCAGAACAAATGAGGATTATCGTACATGAAAGTGCAGGTACCTATTGTAAAATAAGTTTAACATTCAGCTTTAAAGCTGTCCTGCTTGTCTATACTCCTTTCTTGTCTTCCTCCTGTGCTCTTCTAAGCATTTCTTTTTCCTTCTAAGCATTTTTAAAGACACTACAATGACCCCCTTTTCTTTATATTCCAATGTGACTTGTCCAAGATTCAACATGATCTTGGTAGCTAGGTGGCTCAATGGACTGAGAGGCAAGGCTAGAGATAAGAAGTCCTGGGTTCAAATTTGACCTCAGACACCTCCTCGATGTGTGATTCTGAGCAAATCACTTAACCCCCATGGCCCAACCCTTGCCACTCTTCTCCTTTGGAACCAATACACTGTATTGATTCCAAAACAGAAGGTAAGGTTGTTGTTTTTTTTTAAATCCAACCTGGGTAGGTAATAATACCTACCCCAAAATGATTGGTAAAGCTCAGACAAGATACTGACCCCTTCTAGTTCACTGCCATTTTACCCAAAATGCACTTCCCAAACAACTCATTAAATCTTGAAAATGACTTTGAGTTGGTGAAAAGTCTCCAAAGATGGTGAAATTGACAGAAAATGCAGTCCTCTTTCTGAAGACCAAGGAGGGAAAATGCTGGTTTTAAAATGGCTAGATTTAACTAAGCCTAAGAAACAACATAAATCAAAGACCACAGGACCTTAGAGGTCAACTAATCCAAGATCCCTCTCATATATTTTAAAAATGAAGAAACTGAGGGCCAAAGATGGAAAAAAAAATCATCCAAGGTCAAATAGCAAATAACAGGCAGGATCAGATCCCAGGTCCTTGGACCTCATATATAATGACCTTTTTTCTCTACCACATGCCTATGTTTCTGAATTTCATGGTTCTGAAATGTTCGTGCTTATAATTGCCAGGAAAACTTGGCAACTTCTTTCTCCAACATTCCTCATCTCCAGGGGTTAAGCCCTAATGGAACACAGAGGTCTAAGCAGTAGGTTTGTGACATGAGGCCAGACATCAGCCTATTTTTAAAAGGCTTATTCTTTCATTATTTTAGAATTCTACTTAGAAGGTCCCAAATTAAAAAACTTAAAGCTCAAGAGGTCAGGCAAGGATTCTTCAGCTTAGAGAATCACAGGCTGGAACTAGAAGTGGCCTTAAAGATCACCTAGTTCAAACTCTTTATTTTACATATGGGAAAACTGAGGCACAAAGAAGGAAATTTGCCAAAGGTTATACAGATAGAAAAGACAGGATGAGATGTAATGTAATTCTGCTATTACTTTGCTGTGTGGCTTTAAACTAGTTATGTTCCATCTCTTTCTGCTTCGTTCTTACAACATTGGTAATAATACCTACCCAGAAAGTCTCCATCTACTCAATACCATATTTTTTTTACATATTCCATAGTGTCAGACTCTGTTATGGAGCCTCTTGTGAGAAGAAATGATGATAAAATGGAAGGAACAATCAAGTAGAAGACCACATAAGTGAATTTGAGTCACTAGTCTAATGGTAATTAGGTATGTAGCTTTGGGAGGTGTATGGGTGTTAAAAGAGGATTAGCACCTCTAGTGTGAAGGCTTGTCAAGCCTTTTTCAGGGCTGTTCATCCAACTTTAGTGTTCACATCTCACCCAACTCTTACCTGTGGCTCTAAGAAGCTGTAGCATGAGCAGCAACCACACCCCAGTAAAATTGGCTCAACAAATAGGTCAAAACCAAGTTAAGGGCAACCAACAGGCTTCAAACCCTTCAATGAGTTAGGGAATGTCTACCCCAGGCATTTGAAGACTTCCTCCAGTGGACAGGGAAGATAAGAACAATTTGTTCCAATAGCCATGAAGGTGGTTAAAGAAGATGGAAGATGCCTAGATCATGGTTAGACATTGAAGATTCCAAGGTCATCCATTGCATCCCATGCCATCTCCAGTCATCCCAACTTTGCTCCTTAACTTTGATGGCTCTGAAAGAGAGATTGAAGCTGATGTCTAGGCATATCTGCCTCACTTGAATCCAAATCATATGCAAATCAAGACATCATCCCATGATATCATTGTCCTCTTTGGAAAAAAGTCTAACAACAACACCATATTGTATGTAGTCGAATAATTATGTCCATTTTATAAATGAGGAAATCACTGTATCAGGATCAGGATTTGTAAGTGACAGAAATGAGATTCAAATACACGTCTCCCAGTCTATTCCATCATCCCAAAATGAGAGAGATGTATGTACAATTTAAGAGCACAGGATGGGTTAATCTAATGTTGGTGAGTCTGTGTTTCTCTTTTCTTGATAGGAAATCAGGCTATTGGGAAGGGGAGATAATATCTGTTTTTCCTTGTGGCTGTTCCCCTTCTTCACCTTCTCCTTGACTTTGTCCTCACCTCTTTTGTGGTCATAATACTGAAAGGAGATGTTGTCAGTAAAACAGTTTGAGGTTCATGGACAAGATATCTTCCATCACCCACTATTTTACCCCAACATTATGGTGTCATTGGTCCTCTTTGAAAATAAAGGATGAACAACAGTAATAACAACATGGAGCCTTGGACTTTGCTCTTCACTGGGCCTCAGTGTCTGATAAAAATGGGAGCAACAATGCTCAGACTCTCTGCCTCCTGAAACTGTTGTAAATAGAATATTTTGTCAGCCTGCAAGAACTTCAAAAATGAGGACTGTTGCAATATTTTGTTTTGGTTTTTTGCTGGAAGACTAAGTAATAGGTAAAATGTAGTTTCTGCAAAGATAATGTTTGGGGCTGTAAATGATAGTATAAAGCTTCTTCTGTCATCTCATAGATGCATGTGGAAACTATATCTTTGTATTGTTTGTGTAGAAGGAGAAAGCATGATATGACTAAAGATTGATTAGTACAAGCCAGTTAAATCAATAAACGTGTACTGAGTACTGTCTCGATTCTCACATCAGCTGTTTCAGGAAGTTTTTGCAAATAGTCAGGCCACCCAATGAATGCCAAAGGCAATAGACCTTTATTAAAAAACAGGTTAATGTACACAAGGGAAGGTTTAAAGCTTAGGCTATATGAGGCTCCCAGGAGTGAGCTAGGGCCACCGAGACCATGACCCAGGGGGCCATCAGAACCATAGATTGGGCATCCAACTTCCTCATTTTACTGATAAGGAACCTGAAGCCCAGAGATGCTAAGGCATCTGAGGCCCTGAGATAAGTCTAAATGACTTCCCTTGGGTTACACAGGTATTATGGGATTTAGACCAAGCACTTTTCAGCACAGTGGTCTTCAGGCCATGGGAAGAGAAAAGGACTTACAAATGGTCCTGTGAGAGACTACCCACACCAGATGCATCAGTTGTGCCAAGCTCTCTGCATTCCTCCTAGATATTGATGGAGACTCCTGAACCTTCTTTTTCTTCCTTTCCAACCCCAAGTCCCCCACCTCAGTTACTGGGCAATGCAGTCAGCTCCAGGTGAGAGTTTTATAGGGAAGAGTAGGTGGTTATCACTCAACTGTATCAGACTGGCTTTCCATCTCTGACGCCACAGGGTACCCTAGAGATTGGCCTTCATATCCAAACTACTATAAGTGTGGAAGCTTTGCAGGTCTAAAACATTTCAGAAAAGGGAAGAGTTCAGTACTGGGGAGGAGAAAAGTGCCAGGAAGGAGGAGGAAGACTGTCTAGAACAGAGATAGTCTACACCACAGAGAGACTATGATTGCAAATAACCAACCAAAAGCAACAGAGGTTGTGGGGCAAGGACCCTGTGCCCAGACTTGTACAAGGCACTGGGGAGGTTGTAAATAAAAGAAATAGATGGTCCTTGGCCTCAGAGAGCCAGCATGTAGTACAAAGAGCAGTAGACTTATAATCAGGAGGCCAAACTCAATTTCCTCCACTTTGAAATGGGATTAATGATAATATTGCTACCTACTTATCTACTAAGAGTTTATGCAGCTGGAAATGCACACTTGGCAGTAGAAAAATGCCAAAGGAACAGGGCAGACAATGTATTCTACAATAGGTCAGAACTAAAGAGCACTAAGAATGGGGATCCTCTACAATCAATGCCTCTACTTTGTCTTCTCTCAATTTCTTCCTTAGCCCTTTATAATCTGATTTCTGGCCTTATCATTCCACTAAAACTGCCCTTTTACCTTGATCTCTTAATTGTCAAAACCAATAGCTTTTTATCAATCCTCATTCTCCTTGACTTCTTCACAGCCTTTGATGGCTCTGATCATGTGCTCTATTACCATTTCCCTAAAGTCAAGATTGGTTAGAGTATAGTGCTTCATTGTCCTGGTCTTTTGCCACAACATAGCTTCATCCAGCCAGATAATTTTCTTCTCATTTTTCTTCTCAATTTCTTCTCAACTTCTCATCTGAGGGAAGATCAAGAAATCACTCCTACAAAGTATATTGACAGTCCTTGAGTCAAAGGTCCTTAGGGAAATCATATATTCTGCTAGACCTAGAAAACAGCCTGAGTCACTCATTATGACAGAAATTTTGGAAGATTTTTAACATTTTTCAGAATCAAAATTAGTTTTAGTTCTATTGGCATATGACTGATTGCCCATATTGACATCCTAAGATTGAGCTTTGAGAATACTGTTGTTAGAAGAGAATAAAACAATTTATTATTGAAAAAGAGAAGATCTAATATTAAAGTACATATCAGGATTGACCCACCCTCAGTAAAATTGCAAAGGAAGCTATGGAAAATGTCCTTTAGTGCTTTCCCTTCTCCTTCCTCGCATTCACAAACTGCCCGAGTGACCAGCTTTGTCTCATTGGTCTTGCCCAAGCCAGTCCTTGCCCTGGGCAACAGAGGCTCCAAAATCATCTTTCTTTCTCCCCAATTCAAGACTCCTACTCATTTAGTCTACTGATCTTAGTCCATTATCAGAAAGGGAAATTTTCAAAAAATCTAATTCACCCTATGGTAAAAATGTTTAAATACTAAAAATTAGAATGCTTCCATATTTTGCTAGATTATAAAAATAAAAATATTTCTATTACATTGATGTGAGTTCTCCCTTCAATGGCACAGATCACAATCCATCCTCATACTTTCTCCTTTTCTATTATTTTCATGATGATCATCTCAAAAGACTTTGCAAACCTTCCTAGAGGACATTTAATATTCTGTGGGGTCCAATGCAGCTCAGATCAAGTTGTGCGTCTGTTATCCCTTGCTCTGACTATGTGACTGAACTTCATCCTTTTATGATCATACATTTCCAACATGACACCTTTTATGCCATTTCTTAGGTATTCTAATCATTATTGGGAACATACTATAGCCTCCTTACGTCCATCATGCTTCTTTCTATTGTCCTTTGGGTCAACTACTGTTTTTATCTTTGGAAATTGTTGTGTTCATTGATTCACAATTTCATATCAGCACTGGCAGTACATCAGGGTTAAAAATACAATATTGGGACATTTAATATCTCTCAAATGCAATAAAGCCCTCTCTCTCTTTCTCTATCCAAACCAGGGTCCACCTCATTGTCCATCTGAGAATTGTGCTTATCCAATCCAAGGTTTGGGTATTAATGGCCAACTCAGTGGTCTACCATCCAAAAACATGTCATAAGCTAGACTGTTTAGGTTCTTTATGCACTTGGTTTTTTTGTGGAGATTATTAAACCTATCTCTTTTGAGTTACTTTCTCACTGAGAAAGTCTTGTAGTGTTCTGGGACTTGAAGCAATCAGCACAATGCGAACTTCAAAGAAAGGTATCTGGAAGACATCACTATCTTCAGGGGATCCCTTTTATGTTTGGAATTTGCATGGGACATCCTTTTTGGCAAAGACAGTACCAAACATTGCTGGCAGCATATTTCTCCATGTTTTATGTCTTTCTTAATGACGCTGCTGGTCAGAGAATACGTGAAGAAAGTTTTCTCTGTGGTCGCATTATTGAAGACATGCTAGCTGTACCTTTACTCGGGTCATTGATAAAATATTATGGAACACAGGGTGTCTGAGGTTCTTCACTGAAGGTTTTCCAAACTGACCATGGTGACTACTCTTTAATTCTAAGCATTCAACCAATTCCAAATTTGTAGCTCACCTCTCTCTAGACATTTCTCAAGAATAGCTTAAGAAAGGTCTGCCAGGTGGCATAGTGAATGGAGTGCCAGGCCTAGAGTCAGAGGTCCTGGGTTCAAATCTGGCCTCAAACACTTCCTGGCTATGTGACCCTGGACAAGTTGCTTAACCCCAACTATTTAACCCTTGCTGTTCTTCTGTCTTGGAACTGATACTAAGGCAGAAGATAAGGGTTTAAAATTGAAATTTAAAAAGAATAGTTTAAGAGACTTGTTTAAATGCTTTGCTAAAATCTAAGTAAATTTAATCTGCAGCTTCTCCCAATTTCCCAGCTTAGTAACCATGTTAAAAGGAAATAGGATTGTTTTTGTATGACTTGTTCCCATCGAACACAAATGAACTCTTATTGCAGCTTTCTTTTCTAGATGTTTATTGACTATCCTTTTAATAATACATTCTAGGGGGCAACTAGATGGTTCAGTGAATTGAGAATCAGACCTAGAGACAGGATGTCCTGTGTTCAAATCTAGCCGCAGATACTTACTAACTATATGACCCTGCGTAAGTCACATAACCCCAATTGCCTGGCCCTTATTGCTCTTCTACTTTGGAACCAATTCTTAGTATTGATTCTAAGACATAAGGTAAAGGTTAAAAACAACAATACATTTGAAAATGTTGCTAAGAATCAAATCAAAGCTTACTGACATAGTCTGTGCTTTCTATTCCCTTCCCTTTTTTGAATGCCCTTCTACAGTCTTGCAATAGTTCTCTCATTCTTCCAAGGTATCCACTATCTCGTTTGGTCAAAACTAATACTAGACACAACCCCCACTGCCTAACCCTTACCATTCTTCTGCCTTGGAATCAATACCCAGTATTGAGAATAAGATGGAAGGTAAGGGTTTCACAAAAAAAAAAAAAAGAAAAGAAAAGAAAAAGAAACTAATACTCGAAAACTAATACTGAAATAAAAAGATTCCTCTAATACTGGTCATTTATGTACATTTTTACAGGAGCCCTCTAAAATAGCAATTCTGTTGTGGTAGTAGACACTTGGCCTCATTGGAGGGAAATTCAAACTGGAGAGAAAATTCTTCAGCAAAACTAGTGGGACAGGCTTTTAAGACCAATTCTGATCTCCAGAAATCATTAAATCCATCCCATATTGCCAGCCGTGCATTCTACTTATACAGATGACCAGTGGGCCTATTTGAAACTTACTCTGAGTTAAGGTGTCAAATGTATGATCTGCATTATTTCTATGAAGACAAAAGACAATATAGGCAGGGAGAAGCACCCGATCAATTAAACAACATTTGTTGGGGGCCACTCTGCACCAGGCACCATGCTAAATACTGGGAACACAAGAGACAAAAATACAGTGCCTGCTCTCAAGAACCATCTAGTTGCCCCCTAGAATCTAATGGGAAGACAACATGCAAACAAATATATACAGACCTAGCTATATATGGGATAAATAAGAAATAATGAACAGAAAGAAGGCACTAGAATTAAGAGGAGCTAGGAAGGCTTTCTGAAGAAGATGAGATTTTAGTTGAGACTTAAAGGAAGCCAGGGAGGTAAATCAGAGTGAAGGGGGAAAGCATTCCAGGTATGGGGGCAGATAGAGAAAATGCCCAGAGCCAGAGATGGAGAGTCATTTCTGAAACAGCCAGGAAGCCAGTATCGCTACATTGGTATAAAAAGACTGGAAAGGTAGGAGGAGATCAAGTTATGAAGGGCTCTGAACACTAAACAGATTGTTTTCTATTTGCTCCTGGAAGCAATAGGAAGCAGTAGAGTTTATTGGCCTAGGCGGTGTCTTAGTTTCCAGATATTTCTGACATTGTCATACTCTGTCGGGTGAAGTCCTCGTTGACCACTATCCAGTTACTTTCTCTGCCTGAATGTATCTCCTAGAGCCCTCAGAAGGCATCATGAGCCTTTAGAGACAGTTAGGCTAGGAGAATTCCAGCAGGGTCCTACAGCATCAATTTCAGAGGATTACTGATCTGGGATATTTTCTGGCATGTTATTGCTTTTTTCAAGGATCATTTTTAAAAGCTGATGCTCACCTCATCTGGAAACCCAACTTAGGGAGCAAAACCTTTCTTCTTTTCACAAAATAAATCTTGCACATTTTTCAAATGAATCTATTCTTCTGTGGGGCAGGGATGAGTTAAGGGTGGAAGCTGAGAGTTGGAGAAAAAGAAAAAAAAAGATAGAAACAGACACAGAGATTGACCAAAAGAGAAGGAGACAAAGACAAAAACAAATGGGAGAAAAAGAAAGAGAAACACAGAGAGATCGAACACCACAGGCTTTCATTTATTTAGTTATCAATGTTTCACGTAAAGCCAGCTCCAGCCAGCTCTGACCAGCTGCAAATATGTCTTTTCTATCAGAGCTCTCAATCTCTTGCAAAGTGAGGTGGAGGGAAATGATCCTTGAACATGTTATTCTGGGTGACTGTAAAACACTCTGTGCTCTCTGTAGGGTGACAATAGGTGGCAATGACTTCACAGGTACTTGGTGTCCTGCCCAGGTGGGAGCTTTGGCAATGCCAGTTGGTGATGGAGCACTCCGATGCTGGTTAGAGTCTGAGTCAGAGGTGGCATAAGGAGGGCTTCCATGTATCTCCAGCGCATTGCTAAATTTTCTTAAGAGGAATTTCACACACATTCCCAGTTGTGACTGAAAAAATAGGATCTCTCTTCCAGAGAGTAGAAAGGTGAAGGAAATATATAGACTAATAAAGAGGCATATCATATGTATAAGGGCTAATGCATGGATATTAAGTAGAGTTAATCTCATGATGCAATGGAATAAGCATAGGAAAAGTTTTTTCAAATCCTGCTTACACTATTGTATGATTATGGCCAAGTCATGTTCCCTCATTAGGACTCAGTTTCTTCATCTGTAAAACAGGGACAATAATAGCCCACTTCACAGGACTATCCATATAAGTGCTAAAGATATCTAAGTCATTATGATAATATTTATTGGGTGCAAACTCTTTGTTTAGAACTGTGCTAGGCATGAAAGGGCTATAAAAGTATACAATATTGGACTTGGAGTTAGGAAGACTTGAGTTCAAACCTAGCTTCAGACACTTATTAGCTGTGTGACTCTGAACTGTGTGACTCAGTCTCAGTTCCCTTGTCCATTAAATGGGGATAAGAATAGCCCTTTCTCCTAAGATTGGTTGTGAGGATAGGAGGAGATATTTGTAAAATGTTTTGCAAAGCAAATGGGGAACTTAATAGATAAATGTGCGTGTGTTCAGACTATTCCATCAACCTGCCAATCCTGTCTCTTTCCCTCTCCTTGTGCCCTGAGACACTATAATATTGAAATTAAGCCAATTAGTAACCCTGTAATGGCCTCTAAATGTTCAAGTGAAAAGGAAGGGTCAATATATGGGGCAAACTTCATTGGTGTCTTATTTTAAGAAATTTCCAAAGCCCCCACAATCTCCACCACCATCCTGATCAGTCAACAGCCATCAAAACTGAGGCAAGCCTTTCTACTAACCAAAAGAGTACAACTCACTTAAGGCTCAGGTGACAGCATTTTTTTTGGTAATAAAATATTTTTTTAAAACCCTTACCTTCTGTCTTAGATCATTTCCAAGGCAGAAAAGCAATAATGGGTAGACAAATGAACTAAAGTAACGTGCCCAGGATCACACAGCTAGTATGTATCCAAGGCTGGATTTGAATTCAGGACTTCCTGACTCCAGGCCCCACTCTATCCCCTGAACCACCTGACTGCCCTAAGTATAAGTTAGGGAGGTAAGATTATATCCTGTCACATGCATCTAGTTTATTTATTTTTATTATTGATTTATATAGTGGCATATGAATTGGTCTCCTGCTTTCTGCATGTAAATAGAGTCAATAATTACTTAATCAAGCATAAATTAGAAAAGTAAGAATATGTCCTGTCATGTGTCAACTTTATTATTTTTAGTTGTTGATTTATACAGCAGCATATGAATTGGTTAACTTTTACTTTCTACACTTAAACAGAATTAGGAGCAATTGTTCTAAGTTCCATTTCTCTCAATATCTGCCTGTTTGTTTTTTCTCTTACCCACAGGCTGCTCCAGGCTTCTGGGTCCACCTCTTCTGGCTGAGAAATAGTTCCTTCTAAGAACACTTTACAGTCACTATTGCTTCATTCACCTGTGTCCAGCACAAAACTTCCCAACTAGCTTTCAGTTTCTTTCCTTCTAAGCTATCAGTACAGAGCTTTAACCTCTTCCTTTCAAAGAAATGACTCCTCCATTTTACTCTAAGACTTCTCAAAGTAGCCCCTATCAATTTCTGTGAACCCACTGAAATAATCAAATAAAACAAGAGTAAAATTAAATTCAGTTGACTTCTTCACAATGATTGAAAGGTTTTTAAAATGTTTTGACCCCTTATTATGTGCCCAATATACCCTGTACTAAGTACTGTGGGGGCATTCATAGAATCAATCTTTACCTTCAAGAAATTTACAGATGAGATAGAAGTGTATTTTAGGAACTAGAACATATCTTCTCTTACATGTCACAATCAATGTCGTCCATGATTACATTTATAAAATCTATCTGAGATTACTTATCTCAATGGGGAGGGGAGAAGGAGAGAATCTGATGTTCTTTGAAAATTATGGGAAACAGTTTTTACGTATAACTAGAGGGAAATAAAATTAAATTTACATGTCCTAAAAATAGAATTATAGATATGGTGTTGGAAGAGGTTTTAGAAGTCATCTATTTTTTCTTTTTGTTCATTAAAAATTATTCAGATAATGAACAAAAATCTATTTTATCTCCTTCCCACTTATTGCACCATTTAAAAAAAAAGGTAAAAAGAAGAAAAAAAACTCTTGGGACAAATATATAGAATCAGACCAGCAATACCACTGCTGGATCTATTGCCCAAGGAGATCCGGAAAAAAAGGAAAAGGACCTATATGTTCCTTAATATTTATAGCAATTCTCTTTGTGCTGGCTAAGAATAAGGGGATGTCTATCAGTTGGGGGATGGCTAGACATATTGTGGTATATGATTGTAATAGAATACTACTGCACCATAAGAAATGATGAGCAATTGAATTTTTTTAACTCAAAAAGAACTATGAGATAAAGAAGAGCAAAATGAGTAGAACCAAGAGAACATTATATATAGCTACAGATTTAATCATTGAAGAATAATTTGTTAATGTTCACATCAAGAAAAGAAACTGAAAAACAGAAATATGAAAGAAAGAATCTAGATATTTTGCTGGATGATACCTTTTGTGGTGTGGGGAGGGGAAGATGGGACTAAATAAAATTAAATAAGATAATTGGGTTTTTTAGAAACCCAAATCTATGAAGTCAAGAAAAAACAAATTTCTACATTGGGCATGTCCCAGAAAGGCTTCTTTCTTTCTTTTTTAAACCTTTCCTTCTGTCTTGGAATCAATACAAGTATCAGTTCCAAGGCAGAAAAGCAATGAGAGCTAGACAATAGGGATTAAGTGACTTGCTCAAGGTTACACAGCTAGTGTCTATGGCCAAATCTGAACCTCAGTCCTCTTGACTCTAGGCCTCACACTCTATCCACTGAATCCTCTAGTTGCTCCCAAAAATATATATATATATATTTCAGTCTATACCCTGATTCCATCACCTCTCTATTAGGATGTGAGTACCATACTCCACTATCATTGCTCTGGAAACATGATCAGTCATTATATTGGCCAGAAATGTCAAGTCTTTCAAAGTTGTTGGGATTTTTTTTTTTTGGGGGGGGGGAGGCTTGTCTTTACAATGTTGTTATATAATTCATTTTCCTATTCTGCTCACTTCACACTGCATCAGTTCATACAAGCTTGCCCAGGTTCTCTGAAATCATCTCTTTTCCCATGACTTAATAGAAAATTGGTATTTCATTGCTTTTAAATATCATAATTTGCTCAGCCATTTCCTAATTCTTTGGTACTCTCTTACTTTCCAGTTCTTTGACACCACTAAAAAGCTTCTAAAATATTTTTGAACATATTAGTCTTTCTCATTTTTTTCTCTGAGGGGAAGTTTAACCTTCATCACTTGGTAGTTTATCAAACTGAACCACACATTGCCCATGTTTACATAGCTACTAGGTAACAGAGTCAAGATTTGAAACCAGGTCATCTGATCTCAAATTCAGCACTCTCACCAATATGCCATGATTTCTGACCATCTTATATACTAGATAAGTGACTATTGCCAAAGTAGACATGCTAAACTATTCAGAATAATCATTTTACATTCAACCTCCTCCATACCTCCTTTCACTCAATCTCCACCAAAGAGCTGTGCATAACAATTCTGGAAGATGATAGTAATGGCACTGCTGAGAAAGGGAAAAAAATTGATGCCAACATCCAATTACAGGAGTCTGGAAGCTATGCGAGTTATGGATAGTCTTTCTAGACCAAAGATGCCCAACATAAATGAGAGCTGTGTTGTCATGATACAAAAGAGCCACTGGAAACGTGAAAATCTTAGTTGCCTTTGGTATCATGTAAACTTACCTCAACTGACATAAAGCAACAAAAACAACAACAAAGATGATTTTCATTAAGCCCATAGAAAAATTCTAGTTCAGTCAGGATAATTTGCAGCAAGGGTCAAATCGCTGAGCAAAATCAAGTTTTAGAGGAAAACAAGATTGCAAAGGAGTAAAGGAGGCAGTCAGTGTATGGACCAATAGCTCCGGATTTGCCCAAGAAGGATTTGCCAAAGAGGACCCAGGCACCAATCTGAGCTCTTTTACAAATTTACTGAGTTATTGGCCTCTATGGATCTGTAGAGTGAAAATGTTGAAGTAGAGCTGGACTCTTCACTTCCTTTGTTTCCTGTCTTTGGCATTCTGATGAAACCTATGTCCTCCTTATCACAAAACTGTTTTCAGATGCAGAAGAGAAAATAGAGAGGATCACAAAGGAAACCAATTCTATTGAAATAAAGATACAATTTTGACCCATACACATTTCCATTCCCCTTGAAATCTGTTTACGTACTTTTAAGAATATCAGGACTAGATTATCTTTAATGTTCCTCCTAACTCCAAATCCTGTGATCTGAAAATACTCTCTTAGGCATATTTCCCCAAACTCATTCCTAAGTAGCAAAGTTATGACAAAGGTAGAACTTGTCTTTTGTATCTTCCTACTCTCTTTCCTTCTTATCCTTCTCCTTTTGAGCTCTCTCCCTCCAGGTCCTATGGTCCAAAAGGGTACATCCCACAGGGAGTGTTTGCTAATCCTCCAAGATGTGCCACCTTGTTTTGTATTTGGGGATATTCTGTTAACTGACATGCCTTAGGGACCTCAAGGGGAATCTCAGACAACATGATGCTCTTCCAATGACTCGTCATCTGCCCTTATCAAGTGATTTCACTTCTCTATGCCTCAGTCTCCCTAATTATGAAATGAGGGGTTGAATTACATGATCTCAAAGGATCCTTCTAATTCTAGAACTTTGAGTTTTATAAGGGGAAAGATGAAAGATATTTTGGGAGTAAGAGGCTCTTCTCAGTGCCCTTCAAGCACACATCATAGACAACTATGAACTAGCTACAGGTAACACCAGTCATACTCCTGTATTTTCCCAGAAAATATCCTTGAGCTATTCAATGTGTTTATTTTTCCACATTATTTATGTAAGATGCTTAAAATTTTCCATGCCAAGGGAATTTTTTTAATCTTAGATCACCCCCAAATCCCTAAAGAACATAATAAAAATTGAATTGAGGTAGTAAGTCCTTAAGATGAGTGTTACCTAAAAAGAAATATAAGTACTTGGCTAATCATGGATTAACCAAGGATTTAGAAAAAGAAAGAAAAAGAAATTAAGAGCATGGGGAATGGATTTTTTTTTTTGGTTATTGTGGTTTACCAAATACTTTTTTCCATTTTCCTTTCTAAATGAGTCATTATTTTCCTGGTTATTGCCATTTAAACTTCACAATTAATCCCAGTTTTATTTTTGCCTGCATTTGGTCTCTGTCACCTTTGTCCTGGTTAATGCCCCTGATGTGCTATATCTATAATTCTTAGAGATGTCATTATTAAACCACCAGTGCCCATTAAGGTAGGATAGGTCTAATGACAAGTCTCTCTCTCCTAGTATTGTTAGTTGATATTTCAGAGTATTTAGTATATGATCTTGTAAATATTACTTTTTCTATGAGAATATAACAATGGAAACAACTGTATAAATATTAACCTCCTTGAAAAATGATAGGCTAAGATTGGAAGAAATGCTCTAAGCACAAAAAAAAGGTTGATCACTAAAGTCCCTTCTAGCTCTAACACTATATAGTTCTAGGAAACTTATAGTAACCCTATAACATACTGATAAATCAACAGAAAGAATAAATAAATAATACTTCCTCTTTTTATGGCCATTTCTACTTTTTAAAGTTCCTTCATATGTTATCTTATTTTATCTTCAAAATACTTTGTGATTATGGATGAACATTATTGTCCCATCTTACAGATGAAAAACTGAGACCCAGAGTTCAGTGACTTGGCAAGATTAAATTGCAAGTTAGTATTAAGCTTTGACTAGAATCCAGGTTTTCTGATACTTGAAGGAAGGGTTAGTGCCTTGGGAGCTGCTTTTAGCATTTATATCATTCCTAAGAGTTGTGTTTTGGGGGAGTATTAAGAAAGAATGGAAGAGAATAGGAGTAAGAAATTGAATAGCAAGCCCAAGAACTAAAGTTAGCACAAAGGTGCTAAAAAAAAAAAATCTATGTTTCATTAGCTCCTGGCTTTTTCAGAGGTAATCCAAGAAAGTGAAGGAAGAGCTGCCTTGGCTTAGGTTAAAGACATTATTGGCTCACTAGGGTCCCCCAGGAATGTGAATCATCTTGACAGCATTCCATTCCATGCATTAAACCCAAACTTCATCAGTTCAGACATCATAGAAACCACAAATATGGAGGCTTTTGTTTTTCTGCTTTCATTCATGTGCCTTGGCAAAAGGCGCATCCATCCTAAGCCTCTCCATCTCCCTGCAATGCTCCCTGACAACTGTTGAAAATGAAGAATCAGCTTTGAAGGCGGCAGAAAGCTACGTCCTGTGATTCCTCAGAATGTGGTGTAATTTCCCCTTGTCATCTCATCCACCCACCCAAACTGCCCACTAGACAATAGTGCCTTTAATTTTTGTCTCTATCACATAGTGCTTGGAAAACCTTGTAATAGAACTATAAATGAGCATGGAAAATGAAAGTGAGTTCTAAGACCTAGACTCAGGAAAATAATTCATGCACATAACTCAATACCAGAGCACTACTTCCCAAACAATTCAATTCAACCATTATTCAGTCTGGGGACAGTGAAGAAGCTCAGTGGATAGAGGACCAGGCCTGGAAATGGGAGATCCTGGGTTCAAATATGATCCCAGACACTTTCTAGCTCAGTGACTCTGAGTAAGTCACTTAACCCAGTTGCCTAGCTCTTACTACTCTTCTGCCTTAGAAACAATACTAGGTACTGATCCTAAGATGGAAGGTAAGGGCTTAAAAAAAATAAGGAAAAAAAAACATTATTCAGTCTCTAATATGTGCAAGGTACAATGCTGGGTACTAGAAATACAATGACCAAAAAAAAAAAACACACACATTTAAAAAAAAAAGTCCCTATCCACTAGGAGCTTATATTCTATTAGACATGTTAGTTTGATTATTGATATGGTCAATCATGCTGATGGTTTTTCTACTATTAAACCAGCCTTTCATTCCTGGTATAAATTGCCCCTGATCATAGTGAATAATCCTTGTTATATATTGCTGTAGACTCTTTGCTAGTATTTTATTTAAGATTTTTGCATTAATGTTCATTAAGGAAATTGGTCTGTAATTTTCTTTCTTTGTCTTTTGTCTACCTGACTTCAGTATCTGCACTATATTTGTGTCATAAAAAAAGAAGCTGGTAGTACTCCTTGTGTTTATTTTGCCAAAATAGTTTGTATGGTATTGGGATTAATTGTTCTTTAAATGTTTGATAGAATCCATTTGTAAAACCATCTGGCCCTGGGGGTTTTCTTGGGGAGTTCATTGATGGCTTCTTCAATTTCTTTTTCTGAGATGGGATTATTTAAGTATTCTATTTCCTCTTTTGTTCATCTAAGTAATTTATGTTTTTGTAAATATTCATCCATTTCATCTAGATGATCAAATATATTGTCATATAATTAGGTGAAATAGCTCCTAGTAATTCCTTTAATTTCCTCTTCACTAGAGGTGAAATCACCCATGTTCATGTTTGATACTTGTGATTTGATTCGTTTCTTTCTTTTTTAATCAAATGAACTAATACTCTATCTTTTTATTTGTTTTTTTTTCATAGAACTAGCTTCTAGTCTTATTTATTAGTTCATAAGTTCTTTTACTTTCAATTTTATTCATTTCTCCTTTGATTTTTAATATATCCAATTTGGTCTTTAACTGGGAATTTTTAATTCATCTTTTTCTAATTTTTTTAGTTGCATGCTCAATTCATTGATCTGCTTTTTCTCTATTTTATTAATATAAGCACTCAAGGACATAAATTTTCCCATGCATACTACTTTGGCTGAATCCTATAAATTTTTATATGTTTTGTCCTCATTGACATTCTCTTCAATGAAATCAGTAATTGCTTCTATGATTTGTTCTTTGATCCATCCATTTTAAAGAATTAAATTATTTAGTTAGCAATTAATTTTTATTTTGCCTTTCCATTGGACCCTTATTGGTTATAATCTTATTGCATTATGATCTAAAATAGTATTTATCATTTCTGCTTTTTCTGCATTTGATTGTGAAATTTTTATGCACTTGGACATGGTCAGTCTTTGTATATATACCATGTGCTACTGGAAAAAAAGGATATTCCTTTTTAACCTTATTCAATTCCAGATATCTATTAAATCTAACTTTTCTAAAATTTCATTCACTTTCCTTACTTTTTATTTTTTTGGTTATAGTTATCTAGTTCTGATAGGGGAAGGTTGAGGTCCCCCAATAGTATAGTTTTACTATCTATTTCCTCCTTAAGCTCTTTTGATTTCTCCTTTAAAAATCTGGATGCTAAACTATTTGGTGCATATATGTTAAGTACTTATATTTCATTTTCTATACTACCTTTTATCAAGATGTAATTACCTTCCTTATCTTTTTTAATCAAATCTAGTTTTGCTTTAGCTTTATCTGAGAGATTATGATTGCTACTCCTATTGTTTGTGTGTGTGTGTGTCAGTTGTAGCCCAATAGATTCTCTTCTAGCCTCTTACCTTTACTCTGTGTATGTCTTCCTGTCTCAAATGTGTTTCTTGTAAACAATATATGGTAGGATTCTGGATTTAATCCACTCTGCTATCCACTTCTGTTTTATGGGTGAGTTGATCCCATTTGTATTCACAGTTATGATTATTATCTATAGTTTTCCCTTCATATTGATTTCCTCTTTTAATTCTGACCTTCCACCTTTCACTCTTTACCTCCACATCAGTGTTTTGTTTTTTAATCACTCCCCCAACTTCTCCCTCCCTTATATTACTCCCCTCCCTACTATACCTCTTTCTTATTCTCCTTCTACTTCTCTATAAGGTAAGATATGATTCTACACCCCCAATGAATCTGGCTGTTCGTCCCTCTCTGAGTCAATTCCAGTGAGACTAATGTTTAAGTATTACCCATCACCATCCTCATCCTCCCCTCACTATAACAGTATTCATTTCCTCCATTTTACTTCTCTCTTCCCATTTCTCTTAGTACAATCCTCTTTTTCACCCCTAGTTTGTTTGGGGTTTTTTACATATCATCCTAAACAACTTACTACAACTACAACTACAACTACAACTACAACTACAACTACAACTACAACTACAACATCCTAAACAACAACTACTATGATTATGATTTTAGGTGAGTTTTTAAGGCCATAAGTCACAAAATAGATGAGAACAAAAGGTAGGAAACCTGGCCCAGAAAGTGTATTAATCATACCATCACATCAACTACCCTTGTTACCCTTCTTTATTAGACTCTTAGGCCAATGTAGAGTATATTTGTCATAGGCAGAAACAGATTAAGGCAGCTCCAGTGTATCAGACTCAAAATATGAAGGAAATGAAACACTTGTCAACCATCTAAAATGTAACAAAAGGTGGTTTACTCAGCTATACTGTGGAAAACATATTCAGCAAAGACACAGCATTGATTCATCTGGGCATAGCTTCTCTATTTCTGATTTTGTCATGATGGTCTGCTGGTTAGAAGCCCAAGGAAGGAGGAGCAGCTACTTATTGGTACTTGGTACTCTGGTTCATTTTGATACTTGGGCCACCAACTCATAGTCCCTTTAGGCAGTTAAATCTCAAAGCTAGTTTCAAAACCTTTGAAGGAAAAATTAGCCTAATCTCCCTGGAAGATATTGCTCCTACCTCAACAGTAAACAGATCTAAAAGTCCAAGACACAAACAGGACCTTCAAAAACCAACTTTAGCCACAAGGCAAAGAGCAGTCTTCCCATACATTCCTTTAGCATAAGGAAAAACTTACTACTATTTAGATATGTCTGAAAATAGAACACAGCAGCTCAGTAGGTTATGAGTTTCCTAATCTAGAGGCCTCAGGTAGAAATTGGATAAACATTTACTGGGATGTAATAATAACTCAGATTTATATTGTTCTTTAATATTTGTGAGAGATAGAAAGACTAGGTAGAAAGTGGACCAGGCACAGAGTTACTGGAAGACCTGGTTCAAATCCTGCCTCCTCCTTCAGTAGTCTATGCTGTCTTTTCTGTCTGCCCTTTCTTTTTGCCTGCATTTGCAGTGGATGGTATCTAGAGATGAACTACCCAGTTTTAAGGGAATTTAGGCAAGGTCTGGCCCTATTGGGATAGGCTTAAAATTCATATATGCTCACAAGTCTGGCAAATGCCACCAAAAAAGTTCAATCTAACTTGAACCCCTTTAATTTGCTGGATATTTAATCTTTCCTTCCAGGACACTAGATTTTGCCTCTCCCTGCAGCCTTACGGATTTTGGATGAGCTTTCTACTTTGCTGTGATCTTGCTTCCACTTTGGACAGTCTCTCACTGTTGTCCTTTTAAGCTCTGTGGCTTGACTATACAGTTGTTTTTGATTTGGTTTCTTTGCTCAGGGTTCCTGACCCCACCTTGAGCAACCCTTCTTGGCTGCCCTCCTCCTCCATCTCCTAATGGGAGAGGCCTTGATCAGGCTATGGAGCACAACTCAGTCACCATCCTTGGAATCAGCAGAGGTGGTGGGGATGGAAAGGCAGAACAACTCCCTCTCCCATTCCCTTCATGTTGTTAGTATTCTATTCCCTGATTATCCTTCACCTCAACAAATGCAGCCATTAGACATTCTGCTTTCAGCCCTAGGGCTCCTCAGTCTCTCTTTACTGCTGATACCACAGATGCTGTCTCAATCTATTGAATGAAATAGAACCTAAGCCATTTTCACATTTCTTTTTGCCCACTGAAGCAGGTCCATGAGTCTAAACATTCAAGGCCTGATTATAACACAATGACACAGGTTTTTCAACCAATACATCAGAACTTACACATCCAAAAAACTGCTGTGGTCCCTTCTGGGTACTTCTTCCATCTCAGTTTCCATTGCTCCAAACACTCTCTAAACTTCTATTTGAGAAGGGGGAATGGGATGGGATAAGTTGCTGAATGATCCTGGGAACAGAGAGCTCTGATTCTGGAATCAGACAGGTTCATATCCCACTTCTGAGACTCATCATCTATAAGATATTCATCCAAGTAATTTCTCCTTCCAGGTTTAGCTTATCAAAACTAATTTGTGTCCTAGAAATTATTTGGTAGTATTCCTTTATCTATTTTTTAAAGGTTTATATTGTATTAGAATTAATTATTCTTTAAATGTTTGGTAAAATTTGCTTGTAAATCCACCTGGTCCTAGCATTTTTTTACTTAGGAAATTCATTTATTGTTTGTTTAATTTCTTTTTCTAAGATAAGGTTATTTAAATATTCTATTTCCTGTTCTGTTAATCTGAGCAGTTTATATTTTTGTAAATATTTATCCATTCCATTAAGATTATCAGTTTTATTAACTTAAATTTGGGCAAAATAGCTCCTAAGAATTGGTTTTATTTCATCTTCTTTGGTTATTAATTCACCTTTTCTCATTTTCATTTGCCCTCTCTGAGACCATTTCCTTAAATTTCCTTAAAATGTAAAATGAGTGAATTATACTACAAGATTACAGTTCTGTTTCTCTGATCCTATAAAGTTCAGACCTATATCACAATCTTTCCAAAACCCTTTTTGAATGTAAATCTTTGTCCTTTGTGAGCAGATTTCTTTTTTCTTTGAAAGAGTCAAAAGTTATTCAAAGCCATGTCTGGTAGATAAGGTGGGAATCAACCTGGCAATACGTTTTTGTGGTCCAAAACAAGAAGGAACTGCCAAGAAGTGGGATTCAAGCGTTCACTGACTCTAGAAGTCAGATCCCAAAAGAGGAGTCCCCAAGATGCTTAGAGCAGTGAAACTGTCAATGGAGATCAGTAGCCCCCAAAGGTGACTGCTTTGAAGAACAAAATTCACCTTGTTGGACAAGTCCTGGCAAAAGATGCTCCAGGATAACTGGAGGTACACAAGACCTAGAGTCAAGATCCAGCTTTGACCAATAAACCTGGGAGTCTCAATAATCTCATCTGTAAAATGGGGAGAATACTGCTTGTGCTCCGTACCTTGGAGGAATATTGCGAAGAAAGTGCTACAGAAATACAAACTGTCATTTTATTTTATCTTATTTTTATGTATAACTTTTGTGTTTACATCACCCTCATTTCAGAATATGTCCTTCCCTCTCCTACCTAGCAAATCATCCCTTCTAACAAAGGCTTTCAAAGAACTCAAAAAGAAAAATAGTTCAGCCAAAGCAGCCAGCACACCTGAATCTGATGTTAAATACAATACAATTAGTTTCCCAGTTCTGCAAAGATGGAAGGGAGATACATTTTCACAATTCTCTGAACCAAACGTGGTCATTTCAATTACTCAGCATTCCGTTTGGCTTTATTGTTCCTTTTGGCACTTACCTTTTATTTTGTTTTCCTAGTTCTGTTTATTTATTCTGCGTCAGTGAATACGTCTTCCCTTGATGCTTTCATGCTGAAAGAGGTCCAGGGCACAGGTTGGACTTTCTAAGTAAGCTCCCCTCTGTTTCAAGGTCACACATTTCACCTCTGCCACTAGGCAGCCGTCCCTGAGGGCTGCCTTCAAGTCCTGGGGATCCAAGTTTCCTTAACAGCAAACTGAAGGAACTGGTCTACCTAGAGACATCCAATAAAACTCTAAAACTCCCATGGGGCCTGAACCACATTAACATGTAATTGGGAAATGTTTAACAAGATAAATAAAAATACAATACAACATAGATAATGTTCATTTGTGGTTTCCTAAGTCAATATGCTGCCCACAGAGATCAATTGCTATTGGAATTTGGCATTACCCTGTTTTCTAACTCTAAAGTTTTAAATTAAAGACACAATAAGGAAGAATTAGAAAGGCTGTGGTATAGTGAATGAGTAGATGAATGAATGAATGAATGAGTGAATGAATGAATGAATGAATGAATGAATGAATGAATGAATGAAAAAAGTAAGTAATTACTAATTATGAAGTACTTTGCTAATGTCTGGGAATAAAAATACAAAGGAGTAAGCTGGATAGAGTGGAGCAAAGGCTAGTCTTAGAATCATGAAGATCTGTGGTCCAAATCTCTTAACCTCTCAGTATCCCCAGGTAATGCTTGAAAATATTATAGACAAGTTGAGAATCTCCATCAGGGGGGAGTTTCCACTCAAAAAATTCCCCTCACGAATAAGTTCCTCACAGTCAGAAACAATGAACTTTTCCCCACCACAACAATTGACAAACATGGATTAATCACCTTCTATGTGAGGTTTTCTAGGCACCAGAGAAACAAACCCAAGAGGGACACAGTTTCTGCCCTCAGGAAACTTGCTTCTACTAAAAGGATTCTGTGTGTTCACTGATAAACAAATAAATACAGGATACAGTCAAGACTAATACACCTTGAATGACTGGTCTCCCCTTTTTGCCAGTGACATGAGCCTATTCACTGCCCCACACACACATCAGGACTAACTCTGGCTCTGATTGCCAGGAAAGCAGCATTCCATCTTCTCCAGGGAGTCAGTCAGGCTGGCTCACCCAGGCTCAGGCTTATTTACTGAACAGTTATGACTGGGCTTGGCCCCACTGCTCCCTGCCTCTGAGGAGGAGAGTGATTTCTTTGGCTGAGATAGCCTCTTTGTTTGAAACCCTGAGAGGCAAAGGGGCAGAACCTTAAATGCCAAGGCAGGTGAGGCAGCCGCAGGTGGGTGTCAAATGCAGGGAATGGCTGCCAGGTTAGGATGCAGTTAGAGCTTGCCAGGGCAGGGGTAAGAGGCCCATGGAGTGAATGTGTCAGTCAAGGTTCCCAGGGAGAGCCACAGATTAAGAAATACAACAAAGTTGCTCCTGGTCCTGGAGGAAATTGCAAATACTCCCATCAGTCTATAGGATCAGTCACCAGAGTGTCTGCCAAGGGCAAAGGGAGGTGAAGGGAACAACACAAAATCAACCTTGACCTCAGACATTTGTCCTGTATACTCCTAAGTACCTGTAAAGGGGGGGGGGAGGTAATGCTTTTCTGAAGCTCTGCAGTCCTTCTCATCACTCCTAGAGTCTGAACAATGTGACTTACTTAGCTCCTAGGAGAGATGTCGGATTTGATCAGTGTAGGGAGTACCCTTCCATCAATATGGATTACAGCCTCTTTGAACTTCATGGGTTGACATAGCCTCCACTTTCAAAACTTCTTTCTATTTATATTCCTTCAAAATAAGATTTTAATGGAGGATGAGTGTGAGGAATTCTAGAGCTATTGATTATCCAAACTAGAAGCAGGTTTAGGGTTTACTTACTCCAGTCTCCTCATCTTACAGATGAAGTGACTTGTTCAGTTGTTTCAGTCATGTCCAACTCTTCATGACCCCATCTGGGGTTTTCTTGGCAAAGATATTGGAGTGGTGTGCCATGTCCTTTCCCAATTCATTTTACTGTTGAGGACCTGAGGCAAAAAGATGTCTCATTGGTGTTCAATTGAGAATCAGAGCAATATGAGATTTTAAGATCATAGATTTGGAACAGAAAGGAACCTTGGGGGCTATTCAACCCAAATCTCTTATTATACAGATAAGGGAAATGAGTCACAGAATGTTGGCTTGCCCAGGACCACACAGTTAGTTAGATTTCCTACAATTGAGAGCTGGAAGGGACGGACCTTAGAGATCTTCTAATCCAACCTCCCACTCCCCGTTTACCAATGAAGAAAATGAGGTACAGAGAAAGTCAGTGACCACTAGGACCTAAATCTCAATCCCCTGACTTCAGAACCAGTGCTCCCTCTCCTGTACCCCATTGCATTTCTAGATGCAGCCCCATCATTTCATATAGCCCAGAGAGAGAAGTTAGTGCTTGAGAAAGTAATTGAAAGCTTCTTATTGGTAATGATAATAATAAAACACCCGGGTCAGAAGGCACCGATGTTTAGGCTGAACAGAGTGTGAATGATACCCAAGTCATGAGTTTAATTCCTATATGTCATTGTTGTTTGGTTGTTCATTTGTATCCGAGTCCTCCTGACCTCATGGACCATAATTCTGTCCATGATGTTTGCTTTTCAAAGATACTGGAGTAATTTGCCATTTCCTTCTCCAGTGCATCGGCTTTTGTCAGAACTCTCCACTATGGCCTCTCCATCTTGGGTAACCCTGAATGAAGTACTCTTCAATCAGTCAAGAAGCATTTGTCAGGAGCTATATTTCAGGTACTAGAGCTACAAATACCAAAGGAAGCCTAGCCTTGCCCTCTAAGAGATTTCATTCTGCTGGTATCAGGGTGGTGAGAGATAGACAGGCTCAAGCATTGACAAAATTGGGAAGCCAATGAAGCTTGTCTCAGGACTTTCCATCTCACCTTCTTGGATGTCCCACCTCTTTCAGCACTACCCTCTGCTAGAGACTCAGTGGCCTCAAAGCAGCTCCAACATCTGCTTTACCCAAAGTCCCTCCCTAGGCTAGCCCTCTGCAAGAAGGCTTCCCCTTCCCCATGCTCGAGCCGGACACATTCTCTCCATGGTGTAATAGAATAAGTGCTAAACTTGGAAACCAAGCTTGAGGTTAAACTATGTGATCATGGGTGACCCTTTTGCCTCTAGGTCACAATCTGGTCTTTAAAATGGGGATAAAGCCACTTATCCCACCTTGTAGACCCGTTATTTGGACAGCATTTTATAAATCTTAAAATATTATATAAAGGTGACTTATTGGTCTTATGTTCTATGTCTCAGTATATATAAATGGCTTGAAAAATCCTTCTCCCTGATAACATTTACATGCTACAAAGTATCTTCAACCAAGAATTGATAAATTAGAAGCTTCAGGCAAAACTGTAGTAGAGAGTTGGGGAGACTTGGGTTCAAATCTAGCCTCAGACACAGTTCCTGGCTATGTGACCCTGGACAATTCACTTAACCCAGATTGCCACCTTTCTGTTTTAGAATTGGTACTAAGACAGAAAGTAAGGGTTAAAAAAAAATCAGAACCTAGAAATTTCAGTGATGGTCAGGAGGGTTTATGTGATAGCTCAAATACTACCAAAAACTTCATTAAATACTCTATCTAAGTCCACAACATCTCTGGCATCTGTTGCATTCATACCCCTAACATCCCTAACCACTTGAATTCAGACCTTTATCTCCTCTTTCTAGGGCTATGGAAATAGCTTTCTAGCTGGTCGGCCTGCTTTCGGTCTCTCCCCTCTCCTCTCCATGCCTCATACAGCTGTCAAACTGATTTTCCTAAAGCACAGGCCAGATCATGTCACTTCTCTGCTCAAGAATCTTAAGCCACCCCCTGTTGCTTCGGAGATAAAATGCAAATGCTACTGCTCATCATTTCAATCCCTTCCCAATCTGGCTCCATCCTATCTCTCCAGGCTGGTTTCACATTAAACTCCCCTAGCACGTGCTGCGTGCCAGCCGAAATGACCCATTTTCTGCTCCTAAAAAGCAGTGTATCTGTCCCTTTCCACAGGCTATTGCCCCATAGCTCAAATGTTTCCCCTCTTCACAACCGACACTTGGAAACTGGAACTTCCTTCAAGGCTCAGCTCAGGTGCCCCCTATGATAACATCAGTGTTTCACTCTTAACCAATTTGATCAGAACAAGAGCTAGGAACATCGTAGGCATTCGAGATCGTCCAACTAATGGCTCCAGGTGAGTTCCTCATTTTTCTGTCCCCTCTGTTAGTATATAAACCATTGGTCACTCTAGTTTCTGTTTATAGAAACTGGCCAGTTGTTTACTGTCCCTGGGGCTAAACAAGTGGCACGTGAAGTTTCCAGAGGCCATTCACAAATTCCTTCTCGATCTCATGCACTGGCCTTGTTTAGTATTTTGTCATCTGTATAGGAATCAATCCCATTTCTTCTTCAGGTGGGTCCCCTTTTAAGGGTGACTGGAACAACTTGGCATCTGAGTAGCTACTGAGAATCTCAGTTGAGTCCTTCCCACTTTAGTTATCAGGCAGGGATGTGACAATGAGGAAATCCCAATACAAGTCAAAGGCATCAAGGAACAACAAGATTCAGAGAAGGGCCAGCAGGCCATTGTTAGAAGAGTTCAATCCGTCTAAGGACCCACAGAAAGGATGCAGAAAGATGGGAGCCTGTCTACTGGCCAGAGAGGGCAGTGTTGTACAGAGGAAAGAACTGGGTCTAGAGTCAAAAAAAAAAAAAGCTTGATTTGAATCTTGACTTTGTTACTTTCTAGCCAAGTGGCCTCAGACAAGTTACTTAATATCTCTGTGTTTCTTCATGTTTTGCATGATAATACATGAATAGTCTAGATCAAATTGCTTCCCATCTCCAGGAGGAAGAAGAGAGGTCAGGGAGATCATTTAGATCTTATAACTTCAGAAAATATATGTGGAAAATTATTACATGTAATTAGAAAAATAAAATATCTTTTTAAAAAATAAAATAAAATATCTCTGCATTTCTTCATCCTCATTTTCCTTATCTATAAAATGAAGGGATTGTGTGAGATGACTTCTCAGTTCAAATCTATACCTTTTTGTGGAGTTGTTTCAGTGGCATCCAGCTCTTTATGACCCCCGATTTGAGTATTTTTTTGGCAAAGATCCTGGAGTAGTTTGTCATTTCCTTCTCCTGCTTATTTTATAAATAAGGAAACTGAGGTAAAACAGGATTAAGTGACTTGCCCGGGGTCACACAGTAAGTGTCTGAGACCAGATTTGAACTCAGAAAGTGGAATTTTCCTAATTCAAGGCCTAGTGCTCTATCCAATATGTTAAAGAATAGTCTTTTCTATAGCATTCTATTCCCTACTCCATTCTTTTTCTAGCTTCCTTTTTTTTGTGTTGTCTTCCCCTTTAGACTGTAAGCTCCTTGAGGAAAGAGACTTATTCTTTTTCTTCTTTACTTTTAGTTGCCTGAAGTTAGCACAGTGCCTGGCACACAGTAATAAATGCTTAATTAATAATGAAGCAATGCTTATTTAATTTATAATAATGAGAATAAGAACCTATGATTCTAGAGTTTGGTGGATGGTAGTCCAAATTCCAGATAATCATAAGAATCCAGACCTAGGTCATCAGCAGACCTGGGGAGGATATAGGGAAAAGCAGCACAAAGGTGGATATATGACATCAGAACCACGATTAGCTTGACTACTGAGGCTTTTTTTTTTTTTTTGATTTGCTTCATTAATCTTTTTTTTTTTACTTTTTTTTTTAATATATTTTATTTGATCATTTCCAAGCATTATTCGTTAAAGACATAGATCATTTTCTTTTCCTCCCCCCCACCCCCCATAGCCGACGCGTAAGATACTGAGGCTTTTAAAGCCACAGTTCTAGTACCTTTTTTCCCCCTCCTGCACTAGAAGAGCCAGTGCCTGCGAAAGATCAGCCTAAGGGTTGGGAACAGCTTTAGAATTAAGGGGAAATAGCTTTTCTTGCTAGTTACTGAATCCTGGACATTTCATTGAACAATAAAAGCTCAGAGGTGAAAGAGAAGTCAGAAGTGATCTAGTCCTTAGCATCAGAGGCAGAAAAAGGCCTCTTAGACTGACACTAAAGGGTAGATTTGTATTTAACTGAAACATATTTCCTGTCCCTTGGTCCCCTAAAGGAGTGATCTCCAGAGTGGAAGATGGAACCCCTGGGAGACTGTGGACTGACTCCAAGGGGGATGTGATCAAATAATCAGGAAGGTAGAAAGATGGGTAGCCTCCATCCCACTGTTCCAGTAATCACCTAGTCGAACTTTTCTTCAATACAGCTACACCTATTCTCATCCTCCACATTCTCCCCACTTCACCCCTTCCCTTCACTATACAAGCTCTCTATTTTCCTCCTTCTGAGTCAAAGATTGTCCCTTCAAGGGCAATTATAATCCAAGTGCTACCCAGGGACCCAGAGCAGCAGTAGCTGCATAGGTAGGTGCTATTGGAAAATTCCACCCTCCCTCCCAGATCAGGGACGCTCTATGTTGTTTGTCCTTCATTTCAAAGAAGACCAGTGACATCATGGAGTGAAGTCTTGGCTTGCCTTGCCTGTGAGTTGGATTTAAGTGAAGCAGAGTTGTGGGCACCCCTCTGAAGTGAATGTGAACCTTGTTTCCACCTTTTCCATTTGTATAGTGTAAGCAACCAGGAACAGGTTGCTGCAGATGATTTTTTTCCTAAAACCCACTGCTCTGCCATACTGTTGTGAGCGTGATCGTCCTTCCTGTTAATAAAGCTCATAATCTCAGGATTATCTACAATCCCTCATTTTGTCTCTCTACATATAGCTAATCAACTGTGAAATTTTGTGGTCCTTTTTGTCTCCACAACATCTCTCATATCCAATTCCTTCTCTTCGTTCATATGACCACCATCCTGGTTCAGGCTCTCATTACATCTTCCCAGGACAACTGAATTAACCCTCTGCTTTGTCTCAGATCTCTGTCTTCTCTAGTCCAGTCTTCACAAAACTGCCAAAATAATCTGCCTAAGATTATCTTAGTCCCCTACTCAATAGATTCCAGTGGCTCAGTGTTAACTCTTGAGTCAAATATTATTTCATCATTGTCTCAACTTGTTTTAGTTTCCATTTTGTGTAAGTCTTATAATGTACATTATTGTATTGGTAATATGTATACAATTTATAAGCAAATATACACATATTGGGGTACTCAGTTGTTTTTTTTTAACTGATAGGTATGTGTGATCAGAAAAGTCTAGAAACCACTACTATAAAGTAATGGGTAAAAAGAAGGGAAAAAACTAGCTCAGGTGCATAGCTGTCCCTTCTGATTCTGTTCCCAGATAACTTAAAGTGATGAAAGCAGTTAGATTTGCCTTAGGTGGGGCCAGCCTGGAGTAACACAGAGCTCATCTAATTTCTCCCCACAAGTTGGAGATAGCCATTATTGTTGCAGGGTGCAGATGTGTACCCCTGGGGTTCAAGAAGGATGCCTTTTGCAAGAATGCAAGACTCCAAATTTAGCTTAAAAGTAAAGAGAGATTTATTAGTAATGTTGCATTTTTGGCATGAATGGAGCAACCTCAAAGGTTGCTCCCCAATGCCTCAGTTCTGGGGTTTTTATATTCAATGAAGACTTGACTCTGGGGCAAGGGGTTGGGGAGGCATGGAGGTGGTTCTTATGATTTGGATCAATGGAACAATCAAAGGAGGGTAATCCTCTCAAGGTCAGATGTTTTGGGCTGGGAGTCAGAGGGTGTAAGGGAGCAAAGGAATTTCCCTGATAATAGTTTGAGTTTCTGGGGGTACAATGCCCATGATATATGTCTCTTCTAAATATTCCTGTCTCCACCCAAAAACTCTCCAATTCCTTTAGTGGACTCTGACGTTGAATCTAAAACCACCTATCCATGGGGACAGGTGTCTCATTAGCTAGGTTCTGGTAAAGCACCTGAAATGGTGAGAAATAAATGTAGCAAATAAAAGTGGATTATTGAGTTTGCAGTAGCTAGATCTGCATGAATAATAATAATAATAACACATTTGTCTGATACTTTATAATTGACTTTTTATAATAACTCTCTGAATGAAGGGGTACAATAATGCTCATTTCCATCTAACTGATGGAGAAACTGAGGCTTTGAATCATATAGCTAGGAAGTATCAAAGCTGGTACTCAAACCTAGGTCTTCGGAGAACAAGTTCAATGCACTTTCTACTGAATGTACCCTGGACCATTTTTACTGCACTGCCCAGGATAAAGATAACAGAGAGGATAAAGAAATAAAGAGAATTAGGAAGGGGTAGCAAAGAATTGTAAATAAAGTAGATGCTCATCAACTGAGGAATGACTAAAGATATTGTGAGTATTGGTAGAGCTGTGAAGTGAACTAGCCATTCTAGAGGACAATTTGAAACTATGACCAAAGGGCTATAAAACTCTGCATGTTTTGACCCACCAATACTGCTGTGTCTGTATCTCAATGATATTTCTTAAAGGAAAAGGGCATTTTTGTGCAAAATATATATCTAGCAACTCTTTCTATAGTAGCAAAGAATTGGAAAGTAAGGGGATATCCATCAACTGGGAAAGGACTGAATAAATTGGGAATGTGATTGTGGGGGAATACTATTGTTCTATGACAAGCAGAGTGCTTTCGGAAAAACCTGGGAACATTTATATGAACTGATGCAAAGTAAAGCAATCAGAACCAGGCTAAGTGTGAATGATTTTGCTATTCCTTGAAATATAAAGATCCAAGATTATCCCAAAGGACTTGGGATGAAAAATGCTATCCACCTCCAGAGAAAGAACTGACAGGTTCTGAATGCAGATCAAAGTGTACTGTTTTTTGTGTGTTTGTTTGTTTGACCTATGTTTTCTCCTATAATGTAACTGATATAAAAATGTTTGCATAACTGCATATGTATAACCTATTTCTTGTCATCAGAGAGAAGGGAGAAAGAAATAAAGAAGGGAGGGAGAAAGTTTGAAATTCAAAAAAAAATTTTAATGAATTTTTAAAATTGTTTTTAACCTGTAATTGGAAAAAAATAAAATACTAAATAAAAATTTTAAACAATTTAATGGAACATGAATTTAATGGAATATTATTATGTTTTAAGAAATTATACACATGATGAAACAGAAAAGGGCAGACATATTTTATGAACTGATGCAAAGTGAATAAAGTAGAACCTAGAACTAGGAAAACAATGTCCATGATGACTACAACATCAATGAAAAGAACAATAAGAAAACAATTAAAACCAAATGCAATAAAATCATAATGACTAAATTAAGTTTCGAAGTAGAGATAGAAAGAAGACAATGGCAGAAAAGTATGAATCGTATTGCCTCACAAAACAATAAGTAGAAGAAAAAACAGGCTTTTTTGGTTTTTAAATTTTTATTTATTTGATTAATTAAGAAAAAATTTCCATGGTTACATAATTCATATTCTTTCCCTCCCCTCCTTCCACCTCCCTCCCACAGCCAAGGAGCAGTTCCACTGAAAAAAACAGGTTTTTAAAAAACTTATTGAGAGATCTAACTAAGCCAAACTGACCTGAAGGCATTCAAGTATTAAAGACAATAAGCAGAGGAAAAATGAAAAAGATAGGTAAAAATTAGCTAATTCAATACTCCAATAACATTATAGTCACAAAATTTGAACTTGAATATTATATTATTCTTCCCTTCTTTACTTCTAGGGGTTCTAAATTCATGATTTTCCAACCTGGCATTAAAATAAATATAAACACAAGATTTGCTGGCTCCTGAAATTTATAGGGGAAAAAATTTCTTATTTATTTATTTTTAAACCTTTACCTTCCATCTTGGAGTCAATACTGTGTATTGGCTCCAAGGCAGAAGGGTGGTAAGGGCTAGGCAATGGGGGTCAAGTGACTTGCCCAGGGTCACACAACTGGGAAGTGTCTGAGGCCAGATTTGAACCTAGGACCTCTCGTCTCTAGGCCTAGCTCTCAATCCACTGAGCTACCTAGATGCCCCCAAAAAAATCTCTTATGAAGTGTCTTTTTTCTTAACTAAGTAGAAATCAAAGAAATCTCCTGGGTTAAAAGGGGAAGAAATGGTTTTTTTAGTGTTAAGGAATCTCTGTAACAATCATGTGGGTTAGTAGGAAAACAGGATCTGATTTGCATTTCATTTTTTGGAAACACATCCAACATAGTTTATAGCCTAAACCAGTGCTGTTTAGAGTAACCAATGTAACCACCAAAAATAAGTAGTAAAGCAGGGCATCCAAAAACACATTTTAATTTAGTAGTTAAGTGGTAAAATTCTTAGCTACTGCAGGGAAAGTTCTGATTCTAGTGTGAGTAAGAGAGACCATGGTGTAATAGGGATGAACAATGAACTAAGAATCAAGAATATTGACTTTGTATTCTAGCTCTGTCAGAAACTGGTTATGTGATCTGGGGCAAGTCACTTCCTCTAGGTATCAGTTTCCACAAGACCTTTTTTTCTCATCAGCTGTCAGATTCTCTTCATTCTCTGATTTAAGCTGCCTTGGGGAAAGAGACTCCATCTGGTAGCGAGTCACTATAGCAGGATCAAGAGCTTAGGAATGGAGGTTCTTGGCTGAAAGAGACCCAGTCCTAAGATCTATAACTGCTCGCTCCATGGGCAGCTTCCTGGTGTACACTGACACAGCACCTCTCATGCCTACCACCAACTTTACAGCCCATTCTCTATATAACCTGAATGTTATAACCCCTTCATTTTTTCCTGCCAATACTCCCATGAAGTTCCAATAACACAAGTAGATCAACAAATCTGGTAGGAAGTGGGGAATTGAACCTAGATCTTCATACACCATGCCCACTTTTGGAATATTTCTTCTGTACCACATATCTTCCAGCAACATGCCCCCTCCTTCCTTACCTCATCTCCCTTTAAAGATTGTGTTCTTTTGGTAGACACGTTCCCTTTCCAAGCATTGTGTTGGACTCAAACCAGAGTCATCTATGGACTTATTGCTACCCTGGCTCCCGGTTATTTGTATTCTGTCACCTATGCCTGGCCCTTCTCTAGGCAACATTATGACTGGAGGATTTTCTTTTTGGAAGTCAAATCTAAGGAATAGCTGACAGGCTCATGGGGGCTTGCATACTCTATCCATTACCCATCCATGCTGAAACCTAGAAATACTGCCTTTAATGAGATGAGTTCAGCTTCCTATTATCATGCTTTCTTGGCTTCTTAAACCCCAACTCCAGTCCTACAGGACAATTTTACCTGTGGTTCACACCTAGCATATCCCCAAAGCAAGGAGTTAAAAGTTGTAGTGGACAATAAGAATTAAGTGCAGGTATAGGTAAGTTATTCCTACACATAAAAGAAATGACAAACACAAAAGACCCACAGGGCCCATTAACAGAACAACTTAAAGCAGGATTCAGTCACTTAGCTCCTTGAGTACTAGTATAATCAAATGGAAGACGGCTACTTAAACACCGTCAGAACATAAAATTGTTTGCAAGATTTCTAATTAGATAGTTTACATTTCACCTGTACTGGGGAGTCTGAGTGGTAGAGTGGATAAAGTGGGGCTTGGAGACAGGAAGACCTGATTTCAAACCCAACCTCAGACATTTACTAGCTATGTGACCCTGGGCAAGTTATCTAACCTGTTTTCCTCAGCTTTTCGTCCTCTATACAACGAGGACATTAATAGCACTTACCTCACAGGGTTATCGTAGGGGGCCAAATCAAATAATAATTTAAAAGCACAGTGCTGAGTACATTGTAAGCACTATATAAATGTTAGTTGTTGCTATTATTATTATTATTGAACAACCACCAGGGCATCTGCTGGTAAACTAGCCAGGCTTGGGTCAATCTTTTTATGAGGAGCCATCTTTAGACAGAAACTTCTCTTGCTGGCCAGCTCCAGCTCCATGAAAGGCAGGGACTCAACCACACCCAAAACAATGTTTGATCACCTCCACAGGAAAGGGAACACAAAATGGAAAAGGCAACTGGACTCCAGATGCAAATTTGCCTATTTGTGACTACAACAGGGAGGCTAGAGACAGACAGAAAAGAGTGAACTAGGAGCAACATCTTCACTGAAAGTCCACCCAATCATCAGTTCCATCTGTCTCAGCAGCCAATGAGGTAACTGCTTCTTCTTTTTAAATCACCCACATCAATAACAGACCACTTCATGGCCAGAAGCAACTAACAGGTTCATCATGCTTACTCACAAACTCTCTGGAGACTCTGGATGATTCCAGGAGAGCCCTGGGTCCATGCTCTCTTGGGTACCCCCTAAAGGCCAATTATAGTAGCACTCTCTTCCCCAATCATTGACTCTTCTCCTGCCATGTCCCTCCACAGAGGCATGACTTTTAAACATTATATACACAAAAGAGATAATAAAGGTTATCTCACTTTATTTCTAATCTCCTTATTGTCAGCTAATCACCACTAAGGAACTGGTTAACAAAGATCTGTTCTCTTCCCTTTTCTACCCCTCCCTCAATCAGGTTGAATTTTACCTTGGAGATCTGAAGGAAAAAATCTCAAGATAAAAAGAAATTAATTTCTAATGGTGGAACATCAGAAAAAGATAGTTGAGTTGAGGAAAATATTAGAGGGGGCATGAAATCTTTCCCCCTCTTTCAAGTTATGCCAAGGAAGCAATTGCCCCCTCAAATTATTCTCAAAGATAGCCTTTTGAGATTCTAATTGATTCTCCTTCACTTCCTCCTCTCTTAATCTCTATCAGTCAAAGGACACCCCTGTTCTCTGGTTTATGACCTTGCCCCACAAGTCTGCCACTCTGTCACAGACCAGGAGGTATATTTGTTTTAAGTTTGCAATGTTATCTGTCAAAGAAATGCATTTGTGCCCTAGAAAAACCAACAATTATCAAAGATGTTGGCATACTGTCTTCCTCCCTCCAACAGTCTGGGCCCCATCACCTCGGGGTCATAAACTTGTCTTAGATCTTGCTCAGAACAGAGAATACAGTAGCCAGAGGAGACGATGGGTGGATCCTCAATCAGGGCTGGCCTTAAATATAGATGTAATACATGAGTGTGTCTCTCTAATGTGATTTAAAGGGTATTCTGCTTAGCCCAGAATAGCTCCTCTTTGCTTTAACTCTGATGCTTGTACTTCTGCTATTAAAGAGTCTTTCCTGAAATTAAGAATTCTTGCCCTCTGCCAAAATGGAGATTGATTTGGGAGAGGCTAACATGAGAGGTTTTATCATTTTTGTGCATCTCAATGAACAAGTGGATAAATGAATGAAAAAAAAATAATTAAGACTTACCAGAGGCAGATATGATAAGCCTAGAGAAACAAATTAAGAAGCCTCTTGATGAAGGTGGAAGAAAGAGAATGTAAAAGCTGACTTGAAGCTTAATTAAAAAAAAAAGATGTTAGCAACTGGTCCCATTGCTTCCATGCAAATAAAGGTAGAAGAAATGGAAGAAGCAGTATCAGATTTTATATTCTCAGGCTCAAAGATTACTGCAGACAGTGATCACAGTCATGAAATTAAAAGACAGTTGCTCCTTGAAAGGAAAACTATGGCAAATCTGGATAGCATACAAAAAAGCAGACATCACTTTTCCAGCAAAGGTCCATATAGTTAAAGCTATGGTTTTTCCAGTAGCGATGTATAACTATAAGGGTTAGTAGACTATAGTAGTAGTAGTAGTCTCTCGGTAACTGAGGATGACGATTGTCTTTGTGAGTTTTTGTGCACAAAGACACCTGTGCGTGAAGGAGATTTAAGTGGAAAAGCCGATGCACAGAGACAGTCCCTCTCTCGGCGTTGGAAGCCTGGGTCCAGTGGCACGAAAAGTCGTTACACCTGGAGACTTCCTCAGCTGCATTGGATGGCCGTGTTGTCTTTTGTGCTCCAACACGCCCTAAGCACTCCACAGTGCTTTGCTGCATCGCCATCTCAGCCGTTGAACCTTCTTGTTGGTTTCTTCCGCCTGTTCCGCCAAAACAGTCTTCACATGCTGGGTGAGCAAAGCCCTAGTTCACCAGGGGTCCATGATGACCTGATGGCTACCCTCACAAGGTTTAGCCGGCCTGTCAAAGCCGTTGCCCGGGGTGTGGCCGCCACTGCATGCTAACAGCTACTAGGAGCCACAAGTGAGAGCTGGGTGTCAGGTGAGGGTCAGAGGCTGGAGAGCTTCCCTAGGAGAGCACAACAAGCCCTCCATACCAGAGATACTACTCCTCCCTGAGCACCCCATACACCCCTAGTAGACTATAAGGAAAGCTAAACACCATGGATTGACATTTTCAAATTATGGTACTGGGGGGAAAACTTGTAAGACTACCTTGCACAACAAGGAGATCAAATCAGGCGATATTTAAAGAAACTAAATCAGACTATTTATTGGAAGGACAAATAATGGAGCTGAAGTTGAAATGACCATAAAATAAGAAGATAGGGCTCATTGGGGAAGACTTGATGTTGGAAAAGATTGAAGGCAAAAGGAGAAGGAGTTGGCAGAAGTTGAGATGTATAGATAGTGTCATGGAAACCATGAATTTGAACTTGGACAGTCTTCGAGAGATGGTTGGATGTAGTCTTTCATACTGGAAGAGGACCAAAATGATATCACTGGGCAATGTCTTGTGACTCATGCATAAATTGGATTTAAGTAAGGCAGAGTTGCACAAAGTCATCAGTCTCACTTTTTCTTCCAGTGGTCAAAGTCCAAGATGATTTTTGCAAGACAAGAAGTTAAGATTAGTGATGGCTCAGGATGCAATAGATGATCTTGGCTTCTTCAATGTCTAACCAAGCTCTAAGTACTCCATCATGCCTGCTTCTACTGCCTTCATAGCCACTGGAACAAATTGTTCTCATGAGTCTCTTTTGCCAGGAAAAGTCTTCACATGCCTAAGGTAGACACCCCCCTAATTCACTGATGAGTTTAAGATTCATCAAGTTACCTCCAACTTGGTTTAGCACACCTACAGAGCAGGTTTACTAGGGTGTGGCTACTGTGCATGTTACAGCTTCTTGGAGCCTCAGGTTAAGAGCTAGGTAGCAAATTGGACACCAAAGGTAGAAAGCAGCCCTGAAAGAGGCTTGGCAAGAGGTACTAGTCTTCTCCAATTACTCATAAGCTGCAGCTAGGTGGCACAATGGATAGAATGCTGGGTCTGGAATCAGGAAGATCTGAGTTCAAATTTGACCTCATATAGCTGTGTGACCCTACACAAGTCATCTACCTGTGTTTCCCTCATATTCCTTGAGCTGGAAAAGGAAATGGCAAACCACCCCTTTGCCAAGGAGATCTCAAAAGGGGCCACAAAGTATTGGACACTCCGGCAAAATAACTGAACAACTACAACAAAAAAATCTCTTCAAGAGAGTAGATAAAATCTGGAGTGGCATGGTCCGTGGAGTCATGAAGAGTCAGAAATAACTGAACAGGGGGCAGCTGGGTAGCACAGTGGATTGAGAACCAGTCCTAGAGACAGGAGGTCCTAGGTTCAAATCTGGCTTCAGCCACTTCCCAGCTGTGTGACCCTGGGCAAGTCACTTGACCCCCATTGCCTAGCCCTTACCACTCTTCTGCCTTGGAGCCAATACACAGTATTGACTCCAAGATGGAAGGTAAGGGTTTATAAAAAAAATAATAAATAACTGAACAAAAAGAGACACAAGTACAACAAAGAAACTTCAAGGAGTTCACTTATATTATAACTAAGGAGTAGTTTGTTCCCATCACACTGGGAAGTGATGACCGGAGAAGGCAATTCAAGTCTGGGAAGTGACCTTCATAGTGACCTGATGTATAGGCAGATGTATTAGATGTCTAAAGACAGGCTAATACTGTTGATTTGATTATTGTGCTGAAAACAAGAAGCAGAAAGAAGATTTGGAGTAACCTGGAAGTAAGCAAATGGCAATATAGCTCATGTGTACAACTAAATGGGATGTAAAGATGAAGCATGATGGGATCTGAGAGCAGCTCAATACAAAGAGCTAAATAAAGTCACTGTACTCTGTCACAGATGTCTGGGCCCCAGGGAAGGAATTCCAAAGTTTCCCAAAATGAATGGATTAACTTCCCCAGGGTCTGAGGTGTGGATTCTTTAAATCCCCAGGAGAGGACCTCCTAGGAGTGAGAAAAGGTTTTAATCCAATTGGAGAGAAGAGACACAGTAGCTGTGGGCAAGTGGCAAGATGTCTCAGGTATATTTATGGGTGAAAGTGAAGCATTTAACTCAAAATATAATCTTTTTCTCAGGTCCTTTCTCTGAGAGTCGGCTTGGTGTGCTGAATTGAGGGCAGTGAGGTGAAAAGTATAGAAATGAAAAGTGAGGGTGTACCAAGGTCAGGTCTTACCTCCAAGAATCTCCCCACCAAAGATCTGGAAAATCCATGCTTTGGTTAGGAGGAACTTAACTCAAATTCTCCCAAAGTGTCAGGCAGCACTATCCTGAAGGAATCAAAGAATATTAAGACTAGAGGGGATCTCAGAAATCAGTGAATCCACCCCACGGAACTCAAAGAGGGGAAGTGACTTTTCAGAGGTCACAATACTAACAGAAGAGCAGGAACTAAAAATTTGGTTCAGTGTTCTTTCCACAATATCATGCTGATATTAATAGGGTAAGATGGGGTCTGTCTCTTTCTGACTGGTTTGGGCAAGTAGAGAGTTGAGAGAGAGAAATATTTATCAAATTCTAAGTATATACCAAGTCTACGATACTTATTACGGACCCACCACACATTTTCATTGCATAAACTCAGCTGGGCCCTCACTGCAGCAAAACAATCTCTTTTATCTATTTATCAAGTTCTAAGTATACACCAAGTCCAATAATACTTATTACTAATGCAAGTATGTCTATTACAAATATAAGTAAGCAAGGAAGTTTCTGTCCTTAAAAACTTACATTCTAATGAGAGGGAAAACAGAAAGGGGTTCTAGGAAGGAAGTATATATCCAAGGAAAGGAAAAGTATAGCCAAGGCAGCATGGTATGTAGATGGTTTGGTAGTGGGATGATATTCTGGAGCTGGAAAAAAAGGGAAAAAACCCCAATTATTAAAGTGACACATTATTATTTATTTAAAAAATAATATGTATTGAGTGCCAACAATTGTGCTAAGCATTTTACAAACTATCCCAGCTGATCTTTAGACATCCATAAGAAGTAGGGCTATTATTATTCTCATTTTATAATGAAGAAACTAAGGAAACAGAGACCAGAAGTAATTTTTCTAAGGTCACATAACTATTAAATGCCTATGGTCACATTTGAACTCAGTTCTTCTTGACTCCAGGCCCAGGGTTCTATCCATGGATTCAAGCTCCTTCTGGAATAGAGTGATTGCTCTGGCAATTATCATTGACACAGCAAAATCCCTTTGATGGATGAATCTGGTTGATAAAGAACTTTAGTGGAAAAAAATGCTGGAGAATCCCATTGTTACTGTATTTTCTGCTTTGAGCATCCTCTAGGTTTGGCATCCAAACTCCTATAACTTAGCTGCCTCTGGGCAAGAAATTTAAAAGCCACACTCTCAGAGTCCAGGATAGTTCCTGGGAAGAGTCTTTGTTTCCAGCAGGAAATTCCTTTGTTAATTCATAATGCTCTAGGATGCCTACTAGGAGAGCATGCTTTTCCTTGGAATCCATAAACCCATATCAACTTTCTAGAGTCAGTAAGGCATCTTGGTAGCTGTGAGTTAAGGGTACTATTTTATGTATTGTCATCTCTGGAGGAAATGGAGAAAGCATAATTTGCTTTGGTGTCAGGAGGACCAGTGTTCAAATCTTGGCTTACCCACTTAGCCTCTAAAGACCTCAGTTCCTTTTTCTATGCAACATGTCAAGAAAATCCCAAATGGGGTCACCAAGAGTCAAACATGACTAAAACCGCTGACCAACAGGTCCTTTTTAGCTCATAATCCTGTGACAAACACCAATTATTAGTGTCCTGGACAAGGGGGAAGGGTTGATAGGTCCAAAGTGTGGATGGAGTCCTTGAGGCAAGCTTCTAGACAGTATAAAACCACATATATATGGGGGAAATTACTTCTTTAAATAGTCCTTTAAAAAAAAAAACCCTTATCTTCTGTCTGAGAATTGATACTAAATATGGATTCTAAGATAGAAGAATAGTAAAACCTGGGTAATTGGGATTAAGTGACTTGCCCAGGGTCACACAACTAGGAAGTGTCTTAGGTTACATCTAAGCCCAAGTCCCCTCAACTCCAGGCCCAGTACTCTACCCAGTGTGCTACCTAACTCACCCAATAATAGTTCATTTTAAAATAAAATGTTATGAAGATCCAAGCTTCTAAAATAAACAAATTAGAGGATTTATTTCATAAAATAATTTCCCAAAGATGCTTCCTTTAATGCATTTAAGTGTTTGTTTATAGATTGTTAACTACTTGGTAAGACAGGAATCAAAAGTATATACATCATAGGATTTAGGGCTGAAAGGGACTTGAGAGAATATTTAATCCAACCCCCTCATTTTACAACAGAGAAAACTCAACCAAATCACTCATCTTTTTATTGGCCTTGGTTTCTTCTAGGAAGGAAGGAAGGAAGGAAGGAAGGAAGGAAGGAAGGAAGGAAGGAAGGAAGGAAGGAAGGAAGGAAGGAAGGAAGGAAGGAAGGAAGGAAGGAAGGAAGGAAGGAAGGAAGGAAGGAAGGAAGGAAGGAAGGAATTAATAATCCTAAAAAGAATAAAAATTCTCAGGAGCAAGATCTCATAGCACTTTGAAATCTGGGCCAACAGAATAAAAGCCAGCTTCTACGATCATAAATTAATTACCCACCCATATTTCAGGCCATGACCCATTTTCCTACACTATCAGGAAAGTCTGTGATGTAGGTAGTTGATTCAAACAAGACACATCCAGGCCCCCAAAATTTAAACCACCTGCAACTTCCTTTTCCCTAAACCGCAGGTGGATCTGTTTGTTGTATCAACAGGACATGAAGGAAATGTATTTTGAATAGGGATTCTTGTCATAAAGTCTTAGGCCACTCCCCAGTAATTACCTTTAAAACCCCACACCCAGTCCTGTACTTTCAACATACTCTGAAATCTTTGAAAGACTGAATGTGTTTCCAGCCTTTGGCTCATCCTAAGGTTACAGAAAATCAACACTGTGACTGTCCTTAGCCTCCAAAACCAGAAGAAGAGGGACCAGATTCTGAACTACTATGTTAGTCTTTGTGGTTGTAAAAAATCCCAAATTGGCTTCTAAATCAGAAACACACAGATTATTTTTGTTTATAAAAGCTCAGGGCTGGAAAGTAGAAGTCATACCTCATCATCTTCCATGCTAAGACATCAAAGTCAAGACTCAACTAGCAGACCTCTTTCCACTTATATCCCTCCATTCTTCAAAGGCCATTTCTGCCATTAAACTTGCTTGCTTAGAAAACCCAAGAAAGTGGAAAGCATACCGGACTGGGAATCTGAGAGAACTGGTTTGGGGTTCTGACTTTAACCCTTACTAACAGTTGTGAATTGATTCAGCCATTCTGGTAAGCAATTTGAAACTCTGCCCAGAAAATTACTAAATTGGGTATACCCTCTGACCTAGTGATATCATTACTAGGCTTATGCTCCAAAAAGATCAAAGAAAGAAGAAAAGGATATATTATTTATTTGCTTGTTTATTTAATAAAGAATATATAACATGTAATATAATATATATTTACTGTAATGTATAACATTACATAATATATTTTATGTGATGTATAATATACTTATGTGTTTACATGTATGTAAACATATGTGTGTGTGTGTGTGTGTGTATATACAGTTAAACCTTGGTACTCATCTAATTTGGTATTGTGTGAACACATTTTTAAAAGAAAAAAATGTTGCGGCATTTGACATTTGCTTGGCATTTGATGTGCTTGCTAGAACTTATTGGCATAGCATCTTGGGAAGTGTAGGCCCCCTCCAGCAGAAACAAAGGATCATGCGTTAGTATAGGAGCATAAAAAAGCACCCAACAGTACAGGGCTGCAGGAACTTCAAAGCGAGCAGCAATATTTTCTTCTGGTGAGGAGGCAAAGGAGGATGTCCTCACTTCACTAATCAAGGAAATGTGTGAAAAACGGTTGGAAGTGCACAACTTTGTTGAAAAAGACCACCCTAATAAAGCAAGATTGTAAGCATAATTGTGAATTTGTTAAATGAAGAGCCCATTTCCCACTTTAGAGGAATTTTGAAATGCAGACAAAACCAAATATCATTGTATGGGTATCTTGGGAAGCTTACACTTGCTGAATCTCAAGCAGGGCTCAGTGGTGATAAGGGACAGAAAGGAGAAAGAGAAAGAACTCCAGAAAGGCAGTTAGTTACCCTCAGATATTGTGGAAAGGGATTCCTCTTCCAAACAATAACATTTCTCCTCCACATCAGCCCCCTGAACTCCTCTCAGTACAGGTAAAGTTAAAAGTATTTAATTGAATTATTTTCTCTTTATTTATGTCTACATATTATTTATGTTTATTCCATAAAATACAACTCTATTAATGAATGTGATGCCTTATAAAATCTGAGTTTTCTCAGTTTATGAAATGGATTAATTCATTTTACATTATTCTTTATGGGAATATTCACTTGCTACTTGACCTTTTTGGTACTCAACATTCCTTATGGAATGAATTAGTGACAAGAACTAAGGTACCCCATATATATACATATATATGAAAATATTTATTATCAGCTCTTTGTGTAGTTGCAAAGAATGAGAAGCTAAGAGGGTACTGGGGAATGGTTTAACAAAACGTGGTATATGAATATTATACTGAAATAGATAATTTCAGAGAAGACTGGGAAAACTTATATGAACTGATTCAGAGTGTAATTGAGTAGAATCAGGAGAAAAATGTGGCAATGGATATTAGACCTGGAATCAGGAAGACTTGTGTTCAAATACTGCCTCAGCCACAATTAGCTATTTGACTCCCGGCAAGTCACTTAATCTCATTCATTCTCATTTTTCTTACTTTCAAGAATAGGATAAGAATATAGAACCTACCTAACAGAGTTATTGTCAATATCAAGTGAGATAACAAAGGTAAAGCAACTTGCAAACATCAAGGTGCTATATAAATGTCAGCTCTTCTTATATCATAATAATAATAACCCCATAAAGATAAGTGACATTAAAAGACTCTAAGATCTCGGACCAATACAATGACCAATTATGATTCCAGAGGACCATTGATAAAGCTTTTTACCTACCTCCTGCTTTAGAAAGATGCCAAACTTAAGGTACAGAATGAAAAGTATTTTATGTATTTTTTATATTATATATTTATGAAAGCGTATTTTATGGTCATCTTAAATGAGGGAATTTGTTTTGCTTGACTATGCCTATTTGTTCCAAGAACTTTTGTTTCTGTATTTTTTTCCCAATGAGAAGAAAAAGGACAAAAAAAACTTATTTTATTTTTTTTTCACTCCATAAGGAAAAATCACTAGAAGTAGATATATTTAAAAGGGAATTCTACCAAACATTTAAAAAACAATTAATTTCAGTACTATATAAAGTGTTTGAAAAAGTATATAGGAGTCCTACCAAATTCTTTTTGTGACACAAATATAGTTTTTATACATAAATTAGGGAAAGCAAACATGGAGAAAGAAACTTTAAGATGAATTTCCCTAATGACTGTTGATATAAAAATTTCAAATAAAATGCTAACAAGGAGATTATATTAATATATCACAAAGATGATACTGTAGAACCAAGTGGGATTTATACTAGAAGTGTAGAGCTAGTCCAATATTAGGAATACTATAAGTATAACTGACCATATTAATAACAAAAACAACAAAAACCATATTATTATTTCAACAGATGCAGAAAAGACTTTTGACAAAATACAACACCCATTCCTATTAAAAAAAAAAACTCTATGGGGGGTGCAGCTAGGTGGCTCAGTGGATTGAAAGCCAGGCCTAGAGACAGAAGGCCCTGGGTTCAAATGTGACTTCAGAGACTTCCTACCTATGTGACCCTGGGCAAGTCACTTAACCCCCATTGCTCAGCCCTTACAGCTCTTCTGCCTTAGAACCAATACACAGAATTGATTCTAAGATGGAAGGTAAGGGTTAAAAAACAACAACTATAAAACAGAAATAAATGTAGCTTTTCTTAAAATAATAAGTAATATTTATCTAAAACCAAAAGCAAATCTTATCTATAATGGGGCCTTCCCAATAAGAGCAGAGATGAAGAAAGGCTGTCTACTATCGCTATTATCATTCAATATTATACTAGAAATTCGATCAATAGTAATGAGAAGAAAAAGAAATTGAAGGAATAAGCATAAAAATGATGAAACAAAACTCACTTTTTTTTTGCAGAAAATATGATGGCAATTTAGAGAACCTTTCAGTGATAATTAAAAACTAATCAAAACAAAATAAACCCACCCAAATCATTAGCATTTCTATATTTTACCAGGAATACCCAGCAGGGGAACTATGTTAACACAATGGCAAAACATTTTTTAAGCAAAAAATGATGATCTAAACAAGTGAAATATTAGTTGCTCGTGAACTGGCTAAACCAATGTAATAAAAATGTCATGTACCATCGAAAATAATAGCAAATGACATAAAATCCTTGTAATCCTTCCTGAGAAAGCACACACATAGGAACTATCTGAACACAATCGCGAAACATTTTTCACACAAATAATGACAATCTAAACAATTTGAGAAATATTAATTGCTCGTGAGTTGGCTAAGCCAATGTAATAAAAATGACAATTGTACCTAAATTAATTTACTCAATGCCATATCAATCAAAACAACAAAGAATTACTCTATAGAGCTAGGAATAATAATAACAAAATTTATCTAGAGGAACAAAAGGTTAAGAATATCAATGAAAAAAGTAAAAGAAGGAGGCCTAACTATACCAGATCTCAAATTACACTACCAAGTAGTATTCATCAAAACAATTTGGTACAGGATAAGAGAGTGGCTGACCAATGGAACATATCTGCTACCCATTATACTGAAGCAAAGAAACATCATAAACTATCCCAGCTATCAGGGCAAGAACTCACTATTTGACAAAAACAGCTGGAAAAACTGGAAAGTAGTCTAGCAGAAACTATACAAACACTGATATGTCACACCTTACACCAAGATAAACTCAAAATGAGTACATGCTTTAGATAAAGGGTAATAAAAATAATTTAGGTGAACATGGAAGAGATTTATGGATAGGAAAAAAGTTCATGACCAAACAAAAGATAGAGAGATTCAGAAGGGATAAAATGGATAATTTTGATTGCATAAGATTAAGATGTGTTTGCATGAATAAAACAAGTGTAGCCAAAATTAAAGGGAAAAAAGCAGGAAAAAAACCCTGGGAAAAATTGTTTACAGCAATTTTCTCTGATAAAGGTTTCATTTCTCAAAAATATAGGGAACTGAACCAAATAAGAGCTGAAAATTAGTCGAAAAATATGAGCAGACAGTTTTCAGAGGAAGAAATCAAAGTACTGGTAGTCATGTAAAAAAAAATGCTCTAGCTCACTAAAAATTTGAGAAATACAAATTAAAACAAATCTACAGTACCAGTTCACAGCTATCTGATTGGCTAAGGTAACTAAAAAAGGAAAATGATAAATGCTAGAAGGGATACAGAAAAAGAAGTACTCTAATAAACTGCTGGTAGAGTTGTGAACTAGTCCAACCATCTTGAAGATAAAGGGCTATAAAACTGCATATCGTCTAGCCCAGCAATACCACTACTAAGCCTCTACTCCAAAGAGAGTTAAAAAATAAATAAAAGGAAAAGGACCCATATGTACAAAAATCTTTTTAGCAGCTCTTTTTGTGGTAGCAAAGAATTAGAAACTGAAGGGATATCTATCAATTGGAGAATGGCTGAACAAGTAGTAATGTATGAATGTAATATTGTTGTATTATAAGCAATGTCAAGCAGGATGGTTTCAGAAAAACCTGGGAAGACTTCTATAAACTGATACAAAGTAAAGTGTGCAAAACTAGGACAACATTGTACACAGTAATAGCAATATTGTAAGAAAATTGGCTGTGACTGATCAATACAATGATCGACCACAATTCCAGAGGACTCATGACAAAAAAGTGCTCTACTCTTCCAGACAAAGAACTGAGTACTCAGAACAGATTAAAGAATGTTTTTTTCTCTTTTTCTTGTTTTGTTTTTTGTTTTTTGTTGTGTTTTTTGGGGGAGGATGGGGGAGAAGCATGATTAATTGCTAAACAAGTTCATATATATATATATATATTCTTTCCTTCACAGTGGATAAAGGAAGAGGTAAATAGAAGGTAAGAATTTGGGGGGGGGGGCAGCTGGGTGGCTCAGTGGATTGAGAGTCAGGCCTAGAGAAGGGAGGTCTTGGGTTCAAATCTGACCTCAGACACTTCCCAGCTGTGTGACCCTGGGCAAGTCACTTGACCCCCATTGCCTAGCCCTTACCACTCTTCTGCCTTGGAGCCAATGCAGATTCCAAGATGGAAAGTAAGGGCTTAAAAAAAAAAAGAAGGTAAGAATTTGGAACTGAAAATAAGAATAAAGTTGAATTAAATTGTTTTTCATTAAAAAAGCCCCCAATACTGAAGATTCACTATGCCTCTGAGGATTTTTCCTCTGATTTGTTAGTTCCTCCTGGAATTTCCATTTAAGGAAAGTGTCTAGTCTAGCCATGTCTACATTCTTTTCTGGACTCTACTCTTAACTCTTCAGACTTTCTCCACCATGCCCTGTGCTCTAATGTACTTTCTCCAATGTCCTTTCCCCTTTTCAGCTAGAGAGCAGGGACTTCCTTCTTTACATTTGTGTTAGCACTGGAACTTTAACAGTACCTGGTACATAATAGGTGCTCAACTGGTCTTGACTCATTAAACTCCTTGACTCATTAAACTACTCCAGGTACTGTGCTGGAGACTGAAGGAGATACTCAGATGAATTAGACACTGTCTTTGTTTTTGTTTGTTTGTTTGTTTTTTTACATGCTAGTTAGGAAGACAAGATAAAATGTTAAAGTAGTAGAAAAAAGCTGAATGAGGAATCAGAAACTGGTTAGATTCCTGGTTCTCCCAATTACAACCTGTATAACCCTGGACATCACTTAACCTTTCTGGTACTTGCTTTCCTTATCTGTTAAATTAGGACCTGGAACTATATGACCACCGAGGTCATTTCTAACTCAAAATCTATAACTCTGAATTTTGAACTTAAATATCAGCTCAAGACAAGTGAAAATTCAGCAAATATTTGTTAAGTGCTGAGGCCCTAGAGGAAATAAGATATAAGAGTGAAATAGAATGCCCACCCTGCAGTCGTGGAAATATAGTGTACTAAGGCTACCTAGAACCAATGTCACAGAGATTCATTGAGAACTGCCATACACTTGTATAGAAAATAGGTGCTATAGGACTTCTGGGAGGGAGAGACCCATTTAGTGTGGCATGGTCAGAAAAGGTTACAGGAAGTGGCAAGATCTGAATTGTATATTGAACAACAGAGAGCATTTGGATGACACTTGGATGGGGTTGGGGAGAAAGGTCCCTTATTTTCCAATCTCTAGAAAGAATATTCATCCATTAATTCAAAGTGTTGTAATTCTCTGTTCCCAACATGAAAGAGTGAGAGTGGGAAAGAAAAGTTGAGCAAACAATAAGATTAGTTTATCTGAGAGATGAGCATAAAGGGGAAAACTTGGAGATAAGAATGAAGAAAAGTACATTGTGGAGGATGGGGACCTTGGATGATGGCTGAGGACTTTCTAACATTCGTCATCAAGCAAAGGGAGGATTCTAAAATTTTTTTTGAACAGAGAGGTAATGGGGTCTTTGATTTTTCTGGCAAATGCTTTGGAGAACAGTTTAGAGAGAGAAGAGACTGGAGGCAAGGGGATCAGTTAAGAGTTGCAACAATGCAGAGTCTACTGATGAGGGCCTGGATGTCATAGGAGACGGAAGATAAAAGATGTGAGATTTAAATAAGGAATTTCTTGCATAAGTTGAAGCCATCAACTCATCATATTTTAGGGCAGGAATTCACTGCATGAAAAAAGCAATGACTTTGAAGGCACTAGACTTGGATTTAAATATCATTTCTGCTTGTTTTGACCTCGGTGACCATGGGCAAGTATTCACCTCTCTGTGCCTTAGGTCTGTCATCTGTAAAATAAGAATATTGAACTAAATAATGCTCTCTAAGCTTGTCCAGCTCTAAATTCTTCAATTGTATAACCCCATATCTTGAGAGGGTGGCACATATTATACTGCAACAAAGTTCAAAGAAACAATGGCTAGAGGTAGATAAAAGCCTGGAACTAATCCCAACTCCATTCAGTTGAATGGAACCATTGTTCATTTAGGTTGGGTTTCCTCAATCCCCTTCTCTACAGCATTTGTCCTTCAACAGCATTTCCTGAAGACCTACTGTGTACAAAGTCTATGCTAGATGCTGTGGGCTACACAAGGAAAGTAAGACATCTTTCTTGACATCTCGGAGTTTAAAATCTAACTGGGAAGATGAGGGATAGTTATGAACACCTTTGAGAATGACATTACTTAGGATAGGGTTCAGAACTAGAAAGGACCTTACTGGTCATTCAGAACAACCCCTTCATTTTACAGAGGCAGAAAATAAGGCCATGGGAGACAAAAGGAGTTCCTCAGAGTCAATACAGATTAGTAAGTAATAGCACTGGGATTGGAATTTCAGTGCCCTTCCTTACTCTGATGACTATAATAGAAGGAATAATACAAAAACCTGTTCAGGGAATTCAGAGGAAGGAGTCATCATTATGATTTTAGGAGGTTAGGAAAGGAGACCTAAAAGAGATGAGACGAGTTACTCCTTGAGGGATGAGTAGGATTTGGATCCTTCTCAGATCTGTCTTGCTCAATGAACATTCTGGCCCTCTTGTAGATAACCTGGCTATGGCCCAACTGGACTAGTGTCAAGAGTTGAAAGGAAGTTCTAATAATAAGAGTTGATATTTGTATGATATCTTTTGCTTTTCAAAGAACTTTCTTTTTTTCTTTAATTACTCAAAATCCTCCTTTCTTGCCCTTGTCCCTCCCCTACTGAAAAAGAAGAAAAACCAAGCCCTCATAAAAAAATGTAGTCACATAAAATAAATTTCCCCATTAGCTATGTCTAAATATATATATATAATATATGCATACATACATATACACATACATACATACAAATATAAACAAACATATGTGTCCTTATCTCCATCTATCTGCACTTTGATTTCATTGCTTTTCTATCAGGTAGCATTCTTCCTAATAGATCTAGAATTATGGTTGGTCATTTCATTGATCAGAGTTCTTAAGTCTTTTGAAGATTTTTGTTTTTATAATATTTTTGTTGTTGTATAAATTGTTTCGACAACTTCACTCTGCATCATTTTATGCAAGTCTTCATTTTTTTCTGAAACCAGCCCTTTCATCACTTCTTAGAACAAAATAGTACTCCATCCCATTCATCTACTGCAACTTACTCATCCATTCCCCAGTTGGTGGGTCCTTCTCAAGTTTTCAGGACTTTGCCATCATCACAAATAGAGCTACTAGAAATATTTACATACCCATAGGTCCTTTTCCTCTCTCATTGATCTTTTTGGGGTTTGGAGCTAGTCACAGTATCACTGGGTCAAAGGACACGCTCAAAGCTTTTTCACATCTATCATCTCAGTAAGACCTATGAGATATGCAAGACAAGTATTATCTCATTTTGCAGATGAGAGACAAGAATGAAGACTGAGCTCTTTACTGCGTAAGTAGAGGGAATTTTTAGATACAGAAAACTCTACAATGGAAGTTGGCACATTCTCTGTAACTTATGTCAAATGAAGGACTTGAAACTGGGTCTTCCTGTGACCAAAGGCTACTGTCTATCCACTGTGCCATGCTGTCTCTCCCAATGAGGAAATAACAATAATAGCTTGTGTTTATACAGCACTTTAAGGCTTGCAAAATACTCTCATTTGATCCTCACAAAAACCTGTGAAATAGGTGTACTTATTATTCCATTTTTACAGATGAGAAACCAAGGATTAGGGTGGTGAAGGGACTTGCTCAAGAATTAGGTAAATGCAGGGTCTGGACAAGAACCCAGGTTTGACAGGAGTGTCAGAAAAGAGTTCTTTCTATTATGTTTGGGAGCCTCACGTTCCAGTCAGCTAGCCAATTTCTGACCTTCATTCCCATGAACTTACTACACTGGGTTGCTCAGCGTTGTGATAGAACAATGTTTGGGAACATATCCTCTTAACCTCTGTCTGTCCAGATGATATAACTCATCACCAGTTGCCCTATTGAGCACAATGACTGTTAGGTAGGGAAGGAACATTTGTCTGGGGAGGACAATGAATATTGATTATTCTGGCAACGAGAGCTGGCAGCCACATGAAGTGGTTTGGTTTCGGGTATTTTGTTGTTTTTCACTTGGATGGCTTGTGTCTGTCTACTTCTCATTCTCTGCTGTTCCTGGGCCCCTGGGCTTACCCAGGGATCCACAGTAAAAGGATCCATACAAACCATACCATTGCCTATAACTCCCCCTCACCCCTGTCCCCTACCCCAACTGTGTGTACTCTTCTCCCAGCAATCCCTGTGTCATTTTTGGAGTGATGAGCATTAATGAGTAGATCAGGGCCTGTGCCAGCATGCATGTGCCCCAGCCAACCCAGCCCCACCTGGCAAGAGTTGCCAAGAGCAAAGGAGCTTGGGAGATTCCAGGCTCCTCACTCTGTGCTTGCCCACTGCCTTTAGTTTAAGACATGCCTGAGGACTTGCAGAAGAAGTGCCAACAACTTGGGGAGGAGGAATCAGAGGCCATGTTATCCAGCAATCTGTCTCTTGGCACTCTCCCACTCCCTCTGTAAATATATATGCTCATTGACATGCCATAACAGTTGGCCTTGGAGTCAAGAAGATCTAAATTCAAACCCCATCTCTGACATTTGTTAGCTGTAAGCCTCAGTTTCCTAATCTGTAAAATGAAGGTCTTGGGACTTGATGACTTCTAAGTTTCCTTTCTGCTCTAAATCTATGATCCTCCAATCCTTCCTGGCTATTTCCTCACCATGCTGTCTCTGCTCTAGCCATCTTCCTCATGTTGTCCATGGTGTCCCCTTTTTATCCATAATATCCCTGGGACACAGTTCTCTTCTAGGGCCAACCATCACCTTGTCTCGCCCAGAGTAGGCTTGCCAGTCATCTACAGATTTTATGACCCTCCACTCCCCTTTTATGTTGTCTTCTCCCATTAGAGTACAGACTCCTTGAAGGCAAGGACCATCTTGTTTGCTTGTATTGGAAATTAAGGGGATGTCCATCAATTGGGGAATAACTGAACAAATTGTGGTATGGTCAACTGTGATAGGCTTAGCTATTCTCAGCAATTCAATGATCCAAGACAATTTTGAGGGACTAATGACAAAGAATGCTATTCACCTCCAGTGAAAGAACTGTTGGAGCTGGAATGCAGATCAAAGTATACTATTTTTTTACTTTAGTTTGTGATTTTATTTTGGACGTTTTGGTTTTATGTGAGTATTTGCTTACTATAATGACCAAGATGGAATGTTTTGCATGTTAATATCAAATTGCTTATCATCTCTAGGAAGGGGGAGGAAAGAGCAAGAGGGAGACAACTTAGATCTAATAACTTCAGTAAATGTACGTGCAAAATTGTTATTACACATAATTGGTACAATAAAATATCTTTACAAAAAAACCCTCAAAGCTTTTTCCAGTTTGACAGGCGCTGCTAGAGCTAGCCTGTTCTCTGCTGGCATATTTGATGGTAAAGGGGGCTAGTGGAGGGTGCCTATAAATACATAAATATACATAATTATTGATAACACATCCTATATACACAAAGAATCATAAACAAAGACTTGGGGAAAATGTCAGTTTCATTTTACAACTGAAGAAATTAAGGCTCAGGGAGGATAAGTGATTTCTCCAAGGTCATGTAGAGCATAGTAAAAGGCAGGCAAGATTTTAACCAGGGAGTTCAGACTATATAGTCAAGTTCTAATCCAGTGGTGTTAAACTCAAAATAGAAATGGGGACCACTAAATTGTATATAAGGATCCTTGCAGAGGCATACTGATTCAGAAAATCGCATATGTTTATTCATTCCCTTTTTTATTACTACATCAACACATTAAAATCATATAAGAACCACATTTTAATATTGTTCAGGTCACACAGAGCTCTCTGTGTTTGACACTTCTGCTCTTAACCAATCAATCAATCAAGAAGCATTTATTAAGCATTTGCTGGGCACTAGGCACTGTGCTAATCACTGGAGATACAAAGAGAAACAAAATCACAAAAGCAGTCCCTGCCTTTGAAGCCTTATATAACTGGAGTCATATAAAATATATATTAAATGGACAAGAGACTTCAGAGTGGAGTGCATAAAGGGCTGGGGAAAAGAAGGTCTCTGCTGACCAGCCTTTTTTTTCCTCCCTCCATCATGAATTAGGAGTCAGGAAGACTTAGGTTCATTCATTGGGTTGTATTGAGCAAATCATGACTTCTCTAGGTCTCAGCTTCTAGGAGAGGCAACAGGGTGAGGTGGGAAGAGCACTGGTATGGATTTAGAGGGAATAGGTTCAAACATTATCTCTCTAATTTGCTACTGGTACAACTAAATGTTCTTAGATGTCCCTTCCAGCTCTAGAGCCATGATTTTTTAGTAGAACTGATTCCATATAAATACATTTCTAATCAAATGGTTTGTCCCCATTTTACCAGAATTGGAAGGGGAGATAACATTGCTATATTTTTCCTTATATTTTTATGCCCCCTTGACCTCCCTCCCACCTCTGCCCCTCCTTCCTTTCCAATGCCTTAGCCAATACACCTGAACAAATGCAGGGCCTCTACCTAATCTCATGGCGGCACCAAGCCACACATCATTTTGATGTTCCATCAAGAATTGTCATTCAATGCAGACAGCACTGCTCCTGTGGCTTGGAGCGTTCATGAGGACTGTGGTCCAAGGAGCTCAAACTCATTACTGACAACATCCTCTTTCAATGTCATGACACCAAGGGAGGTGAGGGGAAGGTCAAGGGGGAGGTAGAGAAGGGGAACGGCTGGTGAAACACAGATAATATCTCTCCTGCCCCACACCCTGTTAAATAGACAAGGAAAGAGAAACAGAGAATATGTCACTCCCTCCCCAAGACTGGATTAACCCAAACTGTGTTCTTAAACTTCATATCCATCTCTCTTAATTTGGAGTCAGGAAACCTGTGTCTGAATCCCATTTCTGTCATTTGTAAATCATGACTCTGGTCAAGACACAGCCTCTGAATGTGATTTCCTCATCTATAAAATGGGGATGATTATACTACATACTGTACAGTACCATTATATGGAAAGCACTTGGGAAATCCCAAAGTCCTATAAAGAGAAGTAATTATTGGTGTTACTCATCTTTCTTTACCAAGCCCATTGGCCACCTCTTCCAATAAGGACTTCTTGATAATAATAATTTCTCTGTTTCTACTCTGATGACCCATAGAATTTGTCTAAACCAAATTTCTTGGCACTTGATATGATTAAGGTTAGCCCTTTACACTTTCTTCTATTATTCTGCAACTGTTTCCTATGACATCATTCTTGTCTCCCCAACAGTACCTAAAAATCCTCAGAAGCACCAACTGCATCATGTACTTTTCTTGTATTCCCCCAATAGTTCATAGGCACTCAATAAATATTTTGAAGAGAATTGAATGGAACTGAAATGAAAGGGGATACATCAAAAGAAAAGCTCATTGTTGTTATTGTTGTTTAGCAGCTTTCAGAAATATCTGACTTCGTGACACTTTGGGGTTTTCTTGGCAGAGATATGGGAGTGTTTACCATTTCTTTTCATCGTCATGCAAAGCACACTTCCATGTTGGTCATTGTTGTAAGAGCAAACTCATACATAACCAAAACACCAAAATAAAACCATAAACACACTGATGTGAAAGACAATTCCAACAGTTCTTTCTCTGGAGATGGATAGCATTCCCCGTCATAAGTCTTTCAGGATTGTCCTAGATCATCACATTGCTGGGAGTAGCCAAGTTTTCAGTTATCATTTCTTTCACCAGTTCAATTTACTAGTGAGGAAATTGAGGCAAAAGGGCTAAGTGACTTGCCTAAGGTCATACAACTATTAAATGTCTGGGGCTTTATTTGAATTGAAGTGTTCCTGACTCCCAGGCCTGACAATCTATCCACTGTGCCGACTAGCCACTGCTATGACCTGATGAATTATGGATAGTCTCCCAGTTCATGTACTGTGGAAGATGTGTAGGGAAGTATGCCCAAGAAGTAGAAAACAAGTTCCATACCATCAAGAAGTTCACAGTCATGTTATAAGTATCCCTACAAGAAAACCTAAAGAAGAAATCATGATAAGGCAAAATTGTTTAAATGCTTTATAAACTATAAAAGTCATATAGATACGAACTATTGTTATTATTTATAGTAATAATAATAATCACAATGTATGGTGATGTGATAAAAAAAAAAGTCACTGGCACTGAAACCAGACCACTGGGTTTCAAATCTTACCTTTGTTGCTTGCTATTTATGAGAATTTGGGCAGATCACTTAACCTATAAAGTAAAAGGCTTGGATTGGATAGCCTTTGAGCCAACTTCTGCCTCCAAATCTATGCTCTTCATCATAATAACTTCCTTCAAGTCCAGATAAAATTCCACTTTCTACAAAAAACCTTTCCCAATTTCCCTTAATACTTATCTATTATCTCTTTTATCATATATTATATACATAAGTACAAATATATAAAATCTTGTGTCTGTATGTGTATGAAAGGTAGATGCCAAATTCTCACCTATGGCCCCAAAAAACTGTAGCATGAGTGACAGCCACACTGTGGTAAAACCATCTTGGTAACCAACAAGCCTCAAATCCATGGCGAGTCAGGGCTGTACCCCAAATATTTGAAGACTCTCTCTGGCAGCCATGAAGACAACTAAAGCAGGCTCTGTGACTTGGTCAAGCACAGAAGATTCCAAAGTCATCCCCTGTATCTCATATCCTGACTTTTGTCCTACCACTAGACTGATGATTCTGGAAGAATAAGGATGATGACTTTGTGCAATTCTGCCTCACTTAAATCCAATTCACATGTGAGTCAAGATGTCACTCCAGAAGATCATTGGTCCTATTTGAAATGAAGGATGAAGAATATTTATGTATGTATGTACACATATAAGTGAGTATCCCTTCCACATCTCAGAGGTCAGAAGTATGTGTCCCTGATCTGGAAAATCCATGTAAAATTTTTTGGCCTTCCCTTCACTTTAGAAAAGTCTGAATTTTTTCTTTTCTTTTTTTTTTGGAGGGTGTTTACAGTACATTATTATAAAATTTGAGTTAAGTATTTGGTCATTGGCTATATGTAGACCAATGTTAAAATATCTCTCCATGTCTAACATTTGTATATTGTCTATTGGCTTTTGGAAATTAACTTTTTACTTCTTTAAATTCAGGTTAGTGATATAATGAATTATTATTCTAAAACCATTTTCATCTTTAACAAAGACCACAGAGGAAAATAAAACCTCAAAAGGAATGTGTCTCCAGTGGTAGAATTCTGAGGATCCTTTGTTAAGTGATACAAAAAAATTTAGACATAGTAGCTGCCCTCAAGAGCTTATAATCTAATCAGACGAAAAAAGACACACAGAAAAGAAAAAATGATAATAAATGTCACTATATATAGGTTCAGTGCAAATAACTTGTTACAGAAAACTGACCCATCAATCAACAAGCCTATGTTACGTGACCAGTACCTTCTTGTGCACCAAGCAGCACACTAAGTGGTATGGTCATAAAGACAAACCCAAGGAAATTTCTGCCCTCAAATAGCTTACCTTCTAGTGGAAGGGGGAAGATACCACATATTCACAAATAACTAAATGCAACAAAATAGATAAAAACAAGGCAATTTTGGTAGCAGTAGGTGGAACACTGGCATTAACACCTGTGGGAATCGAGAGAGGCTTTATACAGGAAGTAGCACCTGAGCTGAGCCTTAAAAAGAGATACGGGTTCCAAGAGGAAGAAATGAGGAGGACAAACATTCCAGACAGAGGAGACGGCTCATGCAAAGTGGGAGATGGGATTTCATGTATGGAGAACAGTGAGTAGGTTGCTATGACTAGAGCACAGAACTCATTAAAGGGTGTAATATTCAATCCGCTGGAAGAGTAGACTGGAAAAAGGTTATAATGGTCTTTAAGTACCAAAGAGAGAAATTTATTTTCTCTTAGAGTCAAGAGAGGGCTATGGAAGCTTGTTGAGCAGGGAATAATATGGTCAAATTTTTGCTCTCAGCATATCATTTTAATACCTATGTACTAAATGTTAAAATAATACCTATGTACAAAGTAGGATACTATATGTACTAAAAAGGGAAGAGAATGAATGCAGGGATACCAATTAGGAGACTATTACAAAAGAGCGTGCAATGTATACAGTGGATAAAACCCTAGACAAAAGGAAGGGCTGATTCAACCTTACATATGTACTAGCTGTGAGACCCTGGGTGAGTCACTTAACTTCAGTTTCCTCATCTATAAAATAAGGATAATAATAACACAACTACCAGGCACTTACCTGGTACACAGAAAGGTGCCTGTCACCTAACATAGGCTTCTTGAATTGATTGGGTCAGCTTTCTGTAACAAATTTATTGCACTTAAGCTTATAGAGTTATATTAAACTTATAGTGGCATGTATTATTATTCTTTCTGTTATGTGTATCTTGTCTTATATGTATCAGTTAGATTATAAGCTGCTTGAGGATAATTACCATGTTTAAATCTTTTTGTGTCACTAGCACAGTAATTTTGTGGGTGGTAAGGATCCTCAGAATTCTACCACTGGAGACACATTCCTTCTGAGGTTTGGCTTTTTTCCTGTGATCTTTGTTAAAGATGAAAATAGTTTTAGAATAATGACTCATTATGTTGCTAACCCTGAATTTAAAGTAAAAATAAGTAAAAAGTTAAAGTTTATGAAGCCATGTTGTCATGAGAAGCAAAATAAAATAAATTTTATTAATTATTATTATTGAGGATAATGAAATAAAATTGTACTATAAAGTAAAATGCTTAGCACATAGTAGGCAATATATAAATGTTAGCTATTATTATTATGTCTAGGTAAGAATTGATTAAAAACTTAACTAGTGTTCTTTTAGTGTGTGTGGAAAGAAAGAATCAAATGTGAAAGATGTTAATGAAGTAGAACCAAATGACAAGTGAGTGGATACCCTTGAAAGAAATAAGGAAGTTAGGGAAAGAATTTACTTTAGGAAGAATTGGGGGGGGGTGGAGAGGAGAGAAGGAGAGGGAAGATGGAAAGAGAAGGGCTAAGGGAAGGGGAGAAAGGGTATTCTTAGAGGGACGAGAATGGTGGAGCCTTCAAAGGATATTGAGAAGAATCAACCAGTCACTTAGGAAAACCAGTAAAGAACAATGTCACAAAACCCAAAGAAGATGGGAAAGTATCCAGAAGAAGGGAGCAGTTAACAGTATCAGCCAGAGGAGAGATGGAGAAGCTGGAAGACTGATAAAAGACCTTTGAATTAAGCAATTAAGAGATAACTGGTGACCTTAAGAATAATTCTAGGCAAGTGGTGATGCAAGACCAGATTGCAAGGGAAGGGAAGAAGTATTTCTATAGCACCTACTATGTGCCAGGCATTGAGCTAAATGACTTTGCAACAATTTCTTCATTTGTTCTCACAACAACCCTGTAAGCTTGGTACTATAATCACCCTCATTTTACAGTTGAGGAAACTGAAGCAGACACAGTTCAAATTACTTTCCCAGGGTCACATGGGTTTGCACTCAGGTCTTCCTGACTGCAAACCTGGCTCTGTCCAGGGCTACCACAAGGGATGAGAAGTGATATCCTTTATAGATATAAGTTCCTTTGGTGCAGAGACAGTTTCATTTTTGCCTTTAAATCTTCAGCATCTACCACAGTACCTGATTGTTTATCCTTCATTTTCCAAAAGAACCAATAACATCACAGTACAGTATATTGGATTTAAGTGAGTCAGAGTTACATAAAATCTTCAGCCTCACTCTCTTAGTCACTGAAGTCCAGTGACAAGACAAAAGTTAGAAAGACCGGCAATGTCCTGGGGTGCAGGGGATGATGTTGGCATCTTCCATATCTGACCTAGCTAGTGCTAAGAGCTCCACAGTTGTTGGAACAAATTTTTCTCATCTACCCATTCCACCAGGGGAAGTCTTCACATGCTTGGGGTAGGGACATCCCCCTAGATCACCAACAAGTTTGAGTCCTGTCAGTTACCCTCAACATGATTTAGCTTCTCTGCCCAGATGGTTTTGCCCCAGTGTGGATGCTGCACAGGCTACAGCCTCTTGGAGCCTTGGGTGAGAGTTGGGTGAAAGGTGGACAGCAAAAGTGGATGAACAGCCCTTGAAAAGGACTCAGTAAGCTCTCACACCATAGGTGCTAGTCTTCCCTGAACCCTACATAGTAGGTTCTTAATAAATGCTTGTTGTTTGGTTAATTGATTAACAAATAAATGCTGTAGGGGCTCAAAGGATGGAGGGAAATATGAGTAATCAGGAAAGACTTCATGGAAGAGGTAGGGCTTCAATTGGCCCTAGAAGAAAGGGTAGGAAAGGCATTTGACACCAGGGCAAACTTTTGAGCAAAGATATGGAACCAGGACTGACCCTGCTCTTTTCAGGGATAGTGAGAAAGCTAGATAGCCTAGAGGAGTGTGTAGAGTTAAGAGTAGTGGGAGATAATACTGGAATGTAGATTAAAATCATATTGCAAAAGGCCTTGAATGCTGAGTAAAGAAATTTGGACTTTATCCAGTAATAACAGGAGGGATTTTTCTTTTTTGAATGAGAGGGAGACTTTTCCTGTGTCTCTCAAATTATATGGCCAAGTTGCCACCTCCTTCACTGGACCACTATATCCCTTACCCCAACTACCACAGTTCTACCCATCTAATAACATTTTGCCCTAGAGCTCACTGCACTGAAGTTGGCCATCTTCCCACCTTTGTAATTCACTGAAATCATCTGACTGACTTGGAAACCTCCCCAAAGTTGTACTGCTAAATTTTTAATTTGTAATGCTGATTTTCTCACTGATAGAGAAAGAAAAGGAAGAAAAGGCAGAAGGCTGGACCTGAGATTGTCAGGCTGAAAACCACATTCCACCTCAAACCAGCAGGTACGTGACCCAGAGAAGTCTCCTTTTGCACCCCCAGGAGGATGTGGAGCTCATGCATCTGTCCTGGACTCGCCCCATCCAAGCCCCAATGTGGTCCTGGGTGGGCAGAGGGACTGTATACACCTCTGGCCTCAAGTAGGGTCTTACAAGTGACAGATAGACTCCAAGTATGATGCCACAGATGTGGCCCAGATAATCCTCCAGATTAAAACTACCAGATTGAGCTAATTCACACTAAGATGTTTTTGAGAAGGGATTGGCTAGGTGACTCAGTGATTGAGAACCAGGCCCAGAGACTGGAGGTCCTAGATTCAAATCTGGCCTCAGACTCTTCCTAGCTGTGTGATCCTGGGCAAGTCACTTAATCTCCATTGCCTAGCCTTTACTGCTCTTCTGCCTTGGAACCAGTTCTTAAACAGAAGGTAAAAGTTTTTAAGCATCACCTACTCCAACCCCTTTTTTTCTACATAGGTGGAAATGGAGACCCAGGGCAGTTTGGTGATTTATCCAAGGTCACACTGTTAGACCCAGTTCATTTTTCATCTGAGTTATCTGTTTCATTGGGCAGCTAAGTGGCACAGCAAATAGAGTGCCAAGCCTACAGTCACAAAGACTCATCTTCCTGAGTTCAATTCTGTCTTTAGATACTTACTTAATGCTGTTTACCTCAGTTTCCTCACCTGTACAAATGAGCTGGAAAAGGAAATGGCAAAATACTACCATATCTTTGGGGAAAAAAAATAAATAACACCAAGATGAGGTCACAAAGATTTGGACACAACTAAAAAACAACTGAAAAAAATAATTTGTCATATATATATATATATATATACATATATATATGCATATATATATGTATATGTATGTGTATGTGTGTATACACTAGTTGTCACACAAACTGTACAGGTTATCCATCTAGATACAGGTTGAAATCTGAGCAAAACACCTTCTTCAACCTTTTGGTCTTTCCTATGTGAATACCCAGGTTGAATTCACAATGAATGATTATAAATCTCTTCCAAGAGGCTCTGCAATGTCTTAGGGCTTAATATAATTAGCACAATGTTATCTAGGAACGGGACCATCTGGAGGCTCTCACTATCCACAGGGAATCCCTCCTTAATCTAGACTCACAATTAGATTGCCATCACAATGGCAAATACTTTGGACAGCAAACATCTCCCTGTTTTATGCCTTGCCTGGTGTGTGTTACCAAAAGATCAATGAAAAGAGTTCTTCTTATTCAGTTTTTATATCTTTCAAAGGATCTTGGAATGATTTTAATATAGAGATGGGAGACACCTTGTTGTAAAAGAGTCTATAAAGTAATATTTTATAATCAACAAGCAATAAACACAGTGAGATCTTATGTTCTCTGCTTCTTTCACTCAGCTGCAGTCCATTGGTAAAAATTCTTTGTTTCCATTATACACATCTAAAAGAGGCCACATTATTATTAGCATATGAAAAAATAGGGTTGTTTTTTTTTAATGGTACCAGATCTATCAGGAACAAGAGCCTAAGCAACCTTTGTTATCTCCTTTCTATTTTTTTCCAGTAGAAATTGCTTCAATAATATGTTGGGCTATTTAATAACAGTGCTCCCTTGCCTTCCTACTTCCAAATCTGGATGTTATATAGCAAAAAACTACCTTTAATCATGGCTCTCCCCTGCTCAAGAATCCTCAATTGTTCTCTATTTCAGGGTATAGGATAATTTCAAATTCCTTGGGCTGGCCATAGATCCTTCTTTAATCCTGCTCCATTCAGTCTTTTCAGTATTATCCTCCACCTGCTGCTTCCTAGCAAGAACCCTTTATGCCAGTGATGGCAAGCTTTTTAGAATCTTTTAGACACCTTGTGCTGTACGCTGCCCCACCAGAGACTGAGTGCCCCCACCACCTTTCCCCAAACAGAGGAGGGAGAAAGGGAAGGGAGTGTTCCCAGTGCTCTGCTCAGGGGAGGGAGTAAGCACTTCCATTGGGCTACTGGGCAGAGGGGCAGGAAGGAGTGGTGAAGAAGGGGAAGGGAGCAGCTCCACCTGAGTCCCTCTTCTTTTCTAGTAACTAACTCTGGCAGGTCATGGTGCCCCTGCCCATAGAGGTCTCTGTGTGCCATTTTTGGTACTTGTACCACAGGCTTGCCATCACAACTCAATGCTATCTAGGCCAGTTTAGTCATCATCCCCCAAATATTCTGCCTATTTTCTTTCTTCACTTCATAGATTTTCAACTGCTTAGAAGGCTTTCCTCTGTCTCTTATCTGAATTCTATTCATCCTTCAGCAATTCTATCCTCTATAAAGTTTTATCTGCTTACCCTAGTCCACAGTGATTTGTTCCTTCTCTGAACCCCTATAGTATATATCTAGCACTTAGCATATATACTGCCTTATATGGGTAATTACCCTTCCATATGTGTATCTTGTCTCTTTTACTAAAGTAAAGGGAAGTTGATGGGCCCCTTCTCAGAACAATGTTTTTAAATGTGTAAAATAAAATATATGGAATTAAAAAGGAAATCAATTTTATTGAAATACAGTTGTTAACAAAACATTTTTCTAAAAAAGTCACAGACTTCACATTAAAAATCCCTGAATTATATATGGAATAAGTTACTTAAGATCAAGGAATAAATCATGTATTCTCTTATCTCCCATAGGGCCAGCCCTCAGCCTTACTTACACATAGGAGCAATTCAACAAATTTTAATTGACTGGTAGAGTAATCAAAGGTAGAGAATATACACCAATATTGGGGGAAGGCAAGGTGTTCTGATGTTGTGAACAAATACTAACAAGGTTGCAAAGGAATAAAATAGTTCTCCATTATTGATCATATTTTTACTCCAATGATTTGGATAGTCCAACAGTGTCCCTTTGCCATCTCAAACTAGATTATTCGAAATTTCATCCATTTGAATTTTAGAATCTCACTATCACCAGAATGCCTGAAACCATCTAATCTAACCCCCATGTGAAACCCAGTTCCCTTCTACAATTTTCCTAGAAAATGTTCATTGACTCAGCTTCAACATTTTCAGTATTTGGGAACTCATTATCTACCAAGGTAGTATATTATACTCATACACAGATTTTTGTTAGAAATTGTTAGAAAAATCTTCCTTATACTGAACCAAAATCTATTTCCCATAAAACTAATACTTATTAGTCAGAATACGTCAACTCCTTCTATATGATATCCCTTTAATTTTTTAAATAAGTTTTCTCAGCCCTTTAAATATTCAAAGACAGTTTTCTATCCCTCCTATCTGTTTTAGGCTAAATATCCACATTTCCTTTAAGAAATTCTTATACAATTACTAATTAATAACCTTCAGAAGCAGAGAAGGCAAACTTGATCTTTCACTCCAATTTGCTCAAAGGCCAACTCTTCTGAGGACAGGACAAAGTGTCCTAAAGCCAAGCCCTAGGGGAGCCTGGGACATGAGCCAGGGACATGGTTTGGCCCTAGAACATCAGAGTAATTTGAACCACCCTCAAACTAACACTCAGCAGCTAAGTCAGACAGCTGGTCTAAGTGGCCCAGTGGACCACATAGAGTTAGTGAGGTAGAGGATTCTCCCCAGTAGGGGGATAGGAAAGCCTATAGCTTCATCTCTTTCCATTGCTTTGCAACACCAACTCCTAGGTCCAGTCAGCTCCCTCTCTCCATAGGCTGATACTCCTTTCTAAAATGCTCTCTGCTACGTATACACCATGGGGCCACTGTTTTCTAGGTGTAGAACATCTTTCCATCTCCTATCTGTTTCCTAAAATTCTACCTGTCCTTCAAGATCCATTTTTTCTACCTCTTTAATGAGGTAAAAAGTCATGAAGACTTTCCAGGCTTAGAAATAATATTTTCCATCAGATTTCACATACCATTTTGTTTTGCAGCCTTCTAATGAATTTATCATGAAAATGGGGGGTTGTAGCTATTTTTAAGTGACAGCATGGTGGCCTTGGAGGTGGAAAGATCTGGGTTCCAACTAATACTTTCTAGCTGTGTGGCAAGTCACTTCATCCCTCAATGTCCCGAGCAAATTTCAAAGACTGTAAGTGCCTTTCTCCTCTAAGGCTGCCCCCCATCTACTCTATATTTACCATGTCAGTCAAGATTCTTAACATTTTTTGTATCATGAACCCTAGTGAAACCTATGAACCCTATCTCAGAATGATATATTTTTAATTAATTTAGTTATTTTGAATATTTTTCCATGGTTACATGATTCATGATTTGCCCCATCCCTCTTCCCTCCACCCTCTTGGAACTGACAAGCAATTCCACTGGGTTATACATGTATCCTTGTTCAAAACCTATTTCCTTATTATTCATATTTGCAATAGGGTGATCTTTTAAAGCCAAAGCCCCAATCAAACCATGTGATCAATCATATGTTTTTCTTCTGCATTTCTACTCCCACAGTTCTTTCCTTCGGTGTGCATAATATTCATTCTCATAAGTCCTTTGGGGTTGTCCTGGTTTATTGCACTAAGTCCATTACATTCGATCATTCCACAATGTTTCACTTTCTAAGTACAGTGTTCTCCTGGTTCAGAATGATATTTTTAAATCATCGAAAGATGCTTAAATTCAGTTGGAAGTTAATGAAAAAAAAATGTTTTCTTTTTTTCTCATCCAAATTCATGGAGCCCCTGAAATCTATACACAGACACACAGGTTAAGAACCCCGCCGTGTGTATTTATTTATATGTAATGTTGAGTCCCAGTGTTCATTGGCATAGGAATCTCTCCTGAGTAATGGAGAGCAATACCCCATGACAACTTCTCTTTAGGTCACCTAAGGGAGAGAAAGAACCTGTAAGAAGCCAACACAAGAGTCTCTACCACAACCTCATTCTCAGCTCACTTCACTATAGACTTCAGGGAAATTCCCCTTGGGTGAGATCTAAGACTTTCTCCCAAGGATAACAGGGAATTCTCTTCTCAGCTGAAACCACATGTATGTCCCAAAAAAGAGCTGTCCATGTCAGTATATTGCCCCTAGTAAAATATAAGCTCCATAAAGTCAGAGACTCTATTTTACATGAATTTTACACTTATAGAATTGCTCGCTTTCGCAAAGTATGTGATTAATAAATGTTTGTCGTTACTAGAATTTAAACCTTACTAACCTTTCTACTCTCTTAATTCCTATAGAATTTAGAATATAAAACTTAATCCTTAATTACATATTTCTAGTTATTGTTTATTTCCTTTATTATACTTGTTTCTATATTATTTCTATTATCATCATCTGTTTTGATTTTTCTGCATAGCTGGACAGTGAAGTCCTCAAGAACAGAGATTCTCTCTTATATTCTCCTTCCCCTCCTCATGCCATCCCATTTGTTATTATTCAGTCATTTTCAATTGTGTCTGACTCTTCATGATCCCATTTGGGATTTTCTTGGCAAAGATACTAGAGTGGTTTGCCATTTCCTTCTCCAACTTGCTTTACAGGTGAGGAAACTATGTCAGATGGGGTTAAGTGACTTGCTCAGGGTCACATAGCTAGTAAGTATCTGAGGCAGGATTTGAACTTGTGGAAATGAGTTCCTGACTTCAGGCATGGCACTTTATCCACAGAACCACTTCTCTGCCCCTTACCCTATGCCATAGCACCTAAGTGGGTTCTCAATAACCCCATAAAACGGTAATATAATAGAGCTAGAAGAGGCATTAAAGAGTCTCTAATCTAATATTTCCCAAACCAATCATGGAGCATTTTAGGGAGGATACTATATTAGCAGAATCCATAAATGCCAGATGAAAACTACTCCTGGAAGAAAGGGAGATACTGAAATATTATGAAGGAAATTCAGGTTCGTGTTCTAAAGGCTTGACTGATGGCCTCCATCATCAGAGTGTTCTTCTGCCATTCCATTAGACTGTTAACTCCTTGAGACCATGGACTTTTGCTCTTCTTTGTCCCCCCCCCCCCAGCACTTAGTCCCATGCCTGGCACTTAGTAGGGACTTAATAAATGCTTCTTGACTGACTGCCCGCCTAATGCCAGAGCATGCAAAGGGGGCCAAGGAACCTGCTTTCACAAAGGCATAATTATGTGCAATAATCCTGTTTTGCCCATGACAGTGCACAGTCTGTAAGTGGTTCCAATCCATAAACCAAGTGATGAAAATCCATGGTGTTGAATGGCTGCTACACCAGAAATGGGACACCTTTAATAAGTATTACCCAGATGAACATCTTTTTCTCTGCTCTTTCCTGCTCAGCTGTTGTCTCAACAGAAGAATGAGCAGCTTGGTCCTGCAGCCTCTCTTTCCCAAAGGCAGCAGAGAGCTCAAAGCATAGCCCTGTTTTTCTTCTCTTTGATGTATCTATTGTTTCTTGTGTTCAATCATCCAGTTGGTCAATTAGCATTTAGTAAGCACCTACTATTTGCCAGGCACTGTGCCAAGTGTTGGGGAAGGAGTGTCCAAGGTTGGATTTGAACTCAGTTCTTCCTGACCCTAGCTCAGAGTTCTGTTCTCTTAAAAGTCTACAAAACAAGGATCAGAAAACTCTGATATAGTCTAACCCTTTCATTTTATAGATGAGGAAACTAAGGAAAATAATTTGTTCAAATCATGCATCTGGATGGTGGAAGAATCATGATTAGAACCCAGCTCTCTAGTCTCCTAGTACAGTTGTGTACTGGAGTACTTAAAACCTACAGGGTCATCTAAGTGGCACTGTGGATAGAGAGAGGCAGACCTACAGATAAGAGGTCCTGGGTTCCAATCTGTCTCAGATACTTCCTAGTTGTGTGACTCTAGACAAGTGGTACCAATTCTGAGACATAAAGTAAGGGATTAAAAAAAAACTTACAAAGACTGGAGAGCAATTTGGAACTATGTCCAAAAGGGTATAAAATTGTTCTTAATTTAGTTCCAGCAAAACCATTACTAGCCCAAAGGGCTCAAAAAAAGGGAAAAGGACCTATCTGTGCAAAAATATTTTTAGCAGCTCTTTTTGTGGAAGCAAAGAATTGGAAATTGAGGAGATGTCCATCAATTAGAGAATGATGGAACAAGTTGTAGTATATATCTGTAACAGAATACTATTGTTCTATGGGAAATGATGACCAGGAGGGTTGTAGAAAACCTAGAAAGACTCACATGAATGGATGCAGAGTGAAATAAGTAGAACCAGGAGAGCATTGTCTGCAGTAACAGCAATATTGTATGATGAACAACTGAGAATGCCTTAGCTATTCTCAGCTACACGATGAACCAAGACAATCCCAAAAGACTCATGATGAAAAATGCTATCCATCCCCAGAGAAAGAACTGATGGAGTCGGAATACAGATTGAAGCATGCCATGTTTCACTTTATTTTCTTTGTGACTTTAAAAACAATATGAGTCTTCTTCCACAAAATGATGAATATGGGGGATGGGAAAAGACTACCTCCTTCGCAAAAAAACCCTATAAAGAAGAAACTCTCTCTACCTCTGTCAGGTAGGTATTGAGTACTTCCTGCCCCTCATATTTAGCCTCAGTCATTTGGTCTATAATCTTTGTCTGCTTTTTCCTGTTTGGTCTTTATGCTAACTGGTATTTATTTTTAGCAGTCTCTGGGATTCTATGAATGCTCTGTCTGTCCCTAATGGGTTCATTTCCCTTCTTTCTATCCTTCCATGATCATTTACTAAGCATCCCTTAGAGCAGCAATATGAGAAACAATTACCAATGGGACGCAGTTCTTGTCCTCAGGGATGTGTGTGTGTGTCTGTGATCTAGGATGGGAGAGAAGGCTTGAACCAGGATCCTGGGTCTAAAAGATATCCTGGAGGCCACCTAGTTCCATTCCCTCCTTTTATACAATGACTGTATGAAAGACTTCTCCCAAGTCACACAAGTAGCAAATATCAGAGAAGGAATTTGAAATCAGATTCTCTGACTCCAGAGACAAAGCCCTTTTCATTGTATAACAGGGTCTCCCCCAAACATGGCTCTTTCACCTGTTTCATGTCCCTACATCCCCTCACTACTAATTGTATACTGGGAATAATGCACACTGAAGAAGGCTTGAACCATGAAGAACCTTTCTACTGGGAAACCCTTGACTGGAACTAACTCAGAAGAAAGGGAAAGAATTTCCTACTTCCAAAAATAATAGAAAGAGCCTTGAGTTCAAATCCTACTTACTTCTTGGTAGAAGAAGTCACATAAACTTTCTGGGCTTCAAGTTTCCTTCGCTATAAGATATGCATAGTCCCTAGTTGGTTCAGTTCCCTTCTTTCCACACTTCCATAATCATGTATTAAGTATTTACTACATGCAGAATTAGTCATGTAGGTGACAGCAAATAGAGGACCAGGCCCAAAGTCAGGAAGATTCAACTTCTTGGGTTCAAATCCAGCCTCTGGTACCTACTAGCTGGATGACCCTGGGCCAGTCACTTAACCCTGTTTGCCTCAGTTTCTTCATCTGTAAAATGAGTTGGAGAAGGAAATGGTAAACCACTCCAGTATCTTTGTCAAGAAAACCCCAAAATGGGGTCACAAAAGATTGGGCATAACAAACAACTGAACAATGTTTTTATAAGGTTTGCACTAATATTTCTAAGGCCCTTTCCATCTCCTATAATAGAAGAAAGGGAGGTGGAAAGAACCCAACCAATGAAGTACTCCGTGAGGGCCCAATTGCTCAGAGCAATGGAGAAAGGGCTCCATACTCATCACTGAATGCTGTGGGTATGATTCAGACCTCTTCCTGCTCCGGGGAGCAATTTTATGGGGAACAAAGACAGAAAGGAATGGAAGAAAGAGAGGAAATGTGAAAAGTTAACCCAAGGAAGAAATCCAAAGGAGGCTAATGGGAAAAGGAAAAAAAAAATCTTGTCATATGGTCAACAAGGAAGAACTAAGCGGTCAGAGAAGCAGAGAATGACTCATGAGGGGAGATTTCATGGGTTTCCAAAATAGGCAGGGCCATTGCCAGGTAATCACTCTCTGTTAATGTTTTCCATTCCTTCTGTCACCTTCCACTCCCTGTTCCTTTTATTTCTCAGGTACATTCTGTCCGTGCTGAACAGTGAAGGTGCATTTGATAGGGAACCCCAAAGGGCTGCTGCCACCTTAGAAATGAGGCCTTGCTGGCTTGTCCAAGATCCAGGGGCCATTGAGAACACTGGCCCAGATGGTAGGAGGCAAGCCAGCAAGCCTTTGTTCAATGCCCCCTCGGCACTCAGTCCTTTGCCGGACCTGGTCAGGGAGGCTCTCACCTATATTTCCAGTCTTATCTTCATTCCATTCTTTTTCAGATGACTCCACTCCGGCCTAAACATGCGACTCGCCATCTTGCCCACTCTCGATTCTCTGACCTTCCCTTGCAGTAGACTCCACTCTACCCCACCTCTGCTTGTGGAAGTCCCTTCCTTCCCAGCCCAACCTGGGCCCATGGCCACTAGGAGGCCTTCCATGTTCTTCCAATTGAAAGTGACCTCTCCCTCCCTGACTTTTAAGTGCTTTGCTAATGCTCTTTTTAACCATCTCATTGACATTTATCAATTAGCCCACATTTGTAACACCACGTACCTCTCCTTGCCTTCAGCTTCATCAGCTATTTGGTGCTATGGAGATTTTAGTGTTTCATGAGAGAGAATCATATAGCTTCACTGGAAGAACATTAATGTTCAAAAGATAGGTTTGGGGTGGGGCAGCTGGGTAACTAAGTGGATTGGGTGTCAGGTCCAGAGACAGGAGTCCTGGGTTCAAATCTGGCCTCAGATACTTCCCAGCTATGTGACCCTGGGCAAGTCACTTGACCCCCATTGCCTAGCCCTTACCAATCTTCTGCCTTGGAGCCAATACACAGTATTGATTCTAAGACTGAAGGTAAGGGTTAAAAAAAAAGAGAGAGAGAGAGTTTTTTTTTTTTTTTAATTTTAGGGAACAATATGATAGCTTCAAAAGCATTGCTCTTTCCCCAAAACCAAAACTAGCCTATTCTCTTTCTCCAATGCAATTATGGACCTATCTGCATTACCTGTCCTACATACACATACTGAATAAGCCAGCTCAATGGACTATCCTTTCAACTAAAATTCATATTCTAGGCAAAACACATTCCTCATCCACTCTCTCTGACCTGTGGGGATTGTTGAGTTCAGCTCTTTGGAGTGATTCTGAATCTCCTTCAGAAGAGTTCTTCAGTATTTGTGAGCTACCTAAAAATCAGCAGTGTGTGCGGAGATCATGCTATTCATATTGTTTGGTTTTGTTTCTGTTTTTAAGTCAAATGAAATGAACCATGGGAAGAATAAAACGTGGTGCTTGCCCTAGTGAGGCTTAAAAGATATAAATATATATTACAGATATCTCATATTACATATACATATATACATACATATAGATTAACCCCTATCTTCTGCCTTAGAATCAATACCTTACAACCTTACAATAAGGGATAGGCAACTGGGGTCAAGTGCCTTGTCCAGGGTCACACAGCTAGGAAGTGTTTAAGGCTAGATTTGAACCCAGGAACTCCTGTCTCTAGACCTGCCTCTCAATCCACTGAAACACACCTAGATGCGCTAAATAGTTTCTCTCTTTTCTTTCCTTCCTTCCTTCCTTCCTTCCTTCCTTCCTTCCTTTCTCTCTCTTTTTCTCTCTTTCTTTCTCTTTCTTTCTTTCTTTTTTTCTTTCTCTCTCTTTCTCTCTTTCTCTCTCTCCCTCACTTTCTCTCTTTCTTTCTTTCTTTCCTTCTTTCTTTCTCTCTCTCTTTCTCTCTCTCTCTCCCTCACTCCCTCCCTCTTTCTCTCTCTCTCTTTTTCTTTCTTTTTCTCACTCTATCCACACAAAGAGACGGCAGAAATATGCTTTATGTTTGAAGAAGCCTGAGAAGATGTTAGCCTTACTTAAATGGAAGAGGGTGCTGGGAGTTGGGGGTCAAGAGAAGTCAGGATCAGAGAAGCATGCTAATGAAAACTTCCAGAAGGAAAAACAGGACTGAACACCATTCCTTGACCCCATACCCACTCCAAGCAGAAACTGAGAAGGCCTTTCTGCCCCCAAGTTTGGCTCCAGGCACAGGGAGCCAGAACTCTGCCTGGCAATGTAATCAAGGAATCAAGGTGATGTGAGGGCTTAGAGCCAAGAACCAAACTATGTCCCTTCCTTTCTGGCCTGATTTCCAAAAACACACCTAAGCCTTTTGTCTGGAGGAAAATCAAACAGTCCTTTCAATTCTACTCCTTCCATTTTGCCACACCAAAATGGGACACGGGCTTGGGCCCCATTGCACAAGGGTCTCATGAAAGGAATTGTCCTTGGGCCAGCAGCCATTGGCAGAAGTTAGGGCCAAAAAGCAATTCTAATCTTATGGGAATAAGCTCTAATCCCCTTCCGTTCCATCTCCTCCACTCCCAGCTTCCATCATTTAATGTTTTGCTCTCTGTTCTTCTCCCTTCTTCTCTACCGCCATCTTTTTCTTCGCCCTTCTCTTCCTCCAAGGCATCTGGCCTTTTCTCCTGTGATCTTATTTCAATCTCAACATGATCACAGGGAAGTAAATATCCCCAAGAAACTTGGTGCCTTTGTCTTTGCCATCACTACTGCAATGCATCCTAGAGGCATCGTTTGGGGGTGTGGGGGGGCATACAGGGGCACCAGGGGAGGGGAGGTTCAGGAGAGGTGCTGTGGTTGGGATCCGAGAGGAGGAACTGAGAAGGAATGCTGCCACCCCCTGAGGCCTTCTCACTCAGTTACAGAATCCTGTCTCAAAGGGACTGTGACAAGTCAGCTCATTCAGGCCCCAGCTTCCATTCTCAAAGTCAGATTATTTTTGGAAAAAATCCCAATGACATCCAGTGTTGGTTTATTCGAAGTATGGAACTGTTTCAGGTCCTCACGTCAACCTAATGGCATTGCCAAGTAGAGCTCTGTGCCTAGAGCCAAACTGAGAGGTAGACAAGGCCCCTCCCAGCTTCCACCTGGGGACTCTTGTGTATGTGCCTGTTTCTGAAGAAGCCATGGAGACTGTAACTCATTCACCTCCAGAATCCTTCTCATCTGCCAGAAGGGACTCAGAATAATCTTAACTTCTTGTGGTCTCCTAGAGGTCAAACAATCCAATGGCTCATCGAGTGCGGGAGCCAGTTCTAGTGTCTCCCTGATAAATAGTCATCTAGCTTCCCTTGAACATGAAGTGGTGCAAGTTCATGGACATTTTTGGTTGTTAAAAGTTGTTCTATATTGTGCAATACAATGATCCAGGACAACTCAGAGACATTTATAACAAAGAATGCTCTCTACCTCCAGAGAAAGAACTACTGGAGTCAGAATGCAGGTGAAAGTATACGATTTTTCAATTTTTGGGGGGGCTTCTATTTGGGGGGTTGGGTTTTATAAGATTTATAAGATTACTCACAAAAATAAACACTATGAAATGTGTTTTGCAGGATAATACATGTATAACTCAGATCGAATTGCCTACCAACATCAGGAAGAAGAAGGAAGAGAAGGAGGGAGAAAAGTTCAATCATATAACTTAGGAAAACTTGTACGGAAATTTGTTATTACATGTAATTGGAAAAAAAATTTTAAATACTCTTAATGAGCACATATCAAAGGGCAGGGGGAATTTGCTGCCGCATAACTTCCATCCACTGGTCCTAGAAATTACTACTCCCTTCCACATAAATGCCTTCCAAATCTTTAAAGAGAGCAGTCAAGCCCCTTCTCTTCTTTTACCCAGGCTAAGCATCAATCAATTAATTAATCAATAAGCATTTATTCATCACCTATTATGTGATCCATACTATGCTTGATCATGCACATTCAAAGTCAAAAATGAACAAGTCCTGCCTTCACTCAGCTTATATTCTGTTCCTCTATAAACATCCCCAGTTCTTTTGACCATTTTTCATTTAACAGTATCTAGAACTAGTCTCTGACCTTGGGACGACATTCTTTCAAAAATGTAGTGTTCAGGGAAAGAATATCAAGGCAGTTAGTTGGTGCAATGGTTAGAGTCAGGAAGATCTGAGTTCAAAGCCTGCCTCAAATGTTTACTTAGCTGTGAGACCCAAGTAAGTCAAATCCTCCAGAGATTATAAAGGAATACTCATTTATGAAAGAAGGGATGAAAAAACTCTGGTGCCCGTTTTTCCTGGTCATTTACCTTGTTATTATGTTACAACAGCAAGAATCTGAGGGCCTGAGTCCAGTCATTTATTATACGATATTCAGATCCTGCTTCTGAAAGGTACTGTTGCCATGATCTTGGACAAGTTATCTCAGTTTCCTTATTGGTAAAATGAGGATGTTGGACTAGGTGAGGGGAGAGGGGGAAGAATAAGTATTTCTGTGGTGCCTATTCTGTGCTAGGCACCTTACTAATATGATCTCCTTTAATCTTCACAATGACCCTACAAGGCAGCTACTACTATTCTCCTCACTTTATAGTTGAGCAAACTGACACAGACAGAGGTGAAGTGACTTCTTGGTGTTGGTTCCGTTTTCCTCCACTACACACTTCCTGAGCACAGGCACTAAACGTTCTGTCTCCCTAGCTCTTAGAAGAGGACTTCACTCAGTAAAGACCATTTTCTCTTCCTCGCCTAAGCTAATGGTTTATTGTCCTCTGATTTCCTTCACTGCCATCTTTCCCAAAGCTGGCTGTTCTCCCCACTCAGCCTGGGGAGGATTCTGCAGGGTTGGAATCAAAGTTTGAATTAAATAGGCAGATAGGCTTACTTTTATGAACTAAAACATCTTGGAAACCAGCGATCTAATTAAAGTTTCCAATCTGATGTTCCCTTCTCCAGGAAGCCTTCCATTAGATAAAAGGATTATTGAACTGTTTCCCTCTAGCCTGACCCAAAGGTGTGTTTATTGGGAGCCACTTGTATATATATAAACATCAGGATTGTTTGTGTCTGTTTTGCTGTGAAAGATTAGAATCTCCCTTAAGGGCAAAGGTTCTGTTCCACCTAATAATAACAATAATAATAGCTCTCATCCACACCACACTTTGCAGCTTAACAACAGATCACATTTATATGGCTCTTCTGGCAGCCTCGTGCTACATGCGACTGTCATTACTCTCATTTTAAAAATGAGAAAACAGAGGTTTGTTACGTACGTTAAGGACCTTGCACAGAGTCACCAGCAGCCAATAAGTCATAGTCAGACACCTGTAAAACCCAGTGGAATTGAGGGTTGGCTACAGGAGGGGGGTGGAAGGAGGGGAGAGAAAGAACATGAATCATGTAACCATGGAAAATATTCTAAATGAATCACTTACATTTTAAATTAAAAAATAAGTCTGTCATAATAATATATTATTTATACAGTGCTTTAAGGTTTGTAAAGTGCTTTACTGATATTGTCACATTGTATACTCATAATAATCCTAGGAAGAGATGGGTGCTGTTATTGCTCCTGTCTTATAGATGGGAAACTGAAGCAAACAGATTAAATGACTTGCCCAGGGTCACACAGTTCCTATATGTGGATTCAAACCCAGTCTCCCTGACTCCAGATCCAGCATTCTATCCATTATGCCACCTTGCCACCTAGCAGAGCCAGATCTCAAAGCCAGGTTTCCTGAGTTCTTTGCCCATTCTACCAAAAAGCTTCCAACTCAGTAGTGTCAATACCTGATATATGTTTGGTAACATTTTCTTTTTTTTTTCTTTTAATATAGTTTTTATTGATCCTTTTTGTTTTTACCTCATATTCATTTCTGGATCTATTCCTCTTCTAACCTTATTACATTATGTATGAATAAACAGATGACATGAACAGCTTTTCTTTTGGTCTTTCCCAATTAGAAATGGAAAATCCTGGAAGCCCAGAACCATAGAAGAGGGACCAAGGTCTGAGGTGTGTCTATTGCAACTGTTGTTTCTCATGTCTTCTGAGGGGGTCACTTTACCAATTACGGGGACCACAAAGATGTAGTTTTTTATTTCTGTAGGGTAGTGGTATCAAAATCAATTAGAAATGGGTCACTAGGGTTTATATAGTAACTTAGAAAGTCATAAATTAACATTATTCATATTGTATTCTATTTTTATCTCTTTTGTTTCCTATTTTCTTTTCCTATTTACCTTTTATTTTATTTTTATTTTATTTTTAAAAATTTTTAAATTTTTTTTAAAATTTTTAAATTTTTAAATTAAATTTAATTAAATTAAATTTTAAAAAAATTTTTTTAATTTTTAAAAATTTTAAAAAATATATATTATTTATTTACTTTTACATTTCCTAATTACTTTTTAATTTGTTTCAGGCTGCATGGGGAGTTTTGTAGATAGCAAATTTAATACTTTTGTTGTAGGAAATCCTCACTATAGATTCTAAAGATAAAGGGTAAGAGTTATACCTTCCAAAAGTTATAACCTCAGTAGGAACCCCATGTACAATTTGGTCTTAATTTGACTCTTGAACTTGTTTTTAGGATTCAAGGATGCAAGGAATCTTAGACATCATTGAGACCAGTCTCCCCATTTTACCGAAAAGGAAACTGAGGCTCTGAGAGGTAAATGATTTGCCCCTTGTGGGCAAACTTATGGCACATGCTGGAGCATGTAGGAGGGTGCTGCTCCTTTCTCCCTCTCCATTGTACCTGAGGACATTTCTCTCATCACCCACCCCTCTGCCCAGTAGCCCAATTGGAGTCCTTCTTCCCTCCCCAGTCTGGAGTAAGAGAGCCACTAATATGGGACATTAGGGTTGCAGTTTAGGCATTTGGTCTTAAGTTCTCTAAAAGGTTCACCATCACTGGAGTAGCCCATAGTCACCTAGCTGGTAAGAGTCAGAGGATAAGATTTTAATCAAAATCTTCCTTGAGTCCCAAACTCTGTCTATCACAACACACTACCTACCTCTCTTGTTGAATTTGATATCTAGGGACACAATGTCAGATGAGACATCATGTCTCATCACTGTTGTCACCACTGAAGGCTCTTGCTTGTCTCATCTTAGTTGGTTTCATCCACTTTTTTTTAAACCCTTACTTTTTGTCTTAGTAATAACTCCAAGACAGAAAGACAAAAATGACAACTGGGGTTAAGTAATTTGCCCACTATCATTCAGCTAGGAAATAAACCCTCTGGGGTAAGGTAGAAAGAGTCCACACTAACAAAAAGTAGGATAGGAAGAAAGAAAGGAATTATTAGATCAAGCAAATGAAGTGGAGGAGTTTCCCCTGATATTTGTTTCTAATATTCAAAATTCAACTATGCTTCACTTTAAGAAATGCCAAAATATACAAATTAGAATTCAAAAGATATCTATTAAGTGCCTACCATGGGTCTATATTAGGCATTTGAGACAGAAAGGCAAAATGAAACAGACCCTGCCCTCAGGGAGCTTACATTCTATTAAGGAAAAACCATATATATGCATATAGGTCAATACAAAATATATACAAAGAGATGGGGAGTGGACAGGGTCAGGAAAAACTTCATGTAAGAGATGCCACTTGGGTTACAGCTCTGAAGGAAGTTAGGGATTCTTCAAGGTAGAATTGAGGAGCAAATGTTCTAGCCAATTGGGAACAATTTGATTATACCTTAAAGCAGTAGTGTCCATTCCAACTCAAAGAGAAAGCAGGTCCCCAGCATAGCAAATTGACTTAGAAAGTCACAAAATAGCATTATCTAAGTTATATTCTATTTTTATTCATTTTACAAAGCATTTCCCAATTCTACTTTAATCTGGTTTCACCAACGTGCCCCATGTGGCCTGTGGGCTGGAGTTTGACATCTCTGCTATAAAATGTATGACGATGAGTAATAGTTAATCAACCTGGAAAGTTCATCTAGAATTAGATTATGAAAGGCTTTAAAGGCCAAGCAGAGAGGTTGATATTTTTAGAGGCAATATGAAACCACCAAAGCCTTTTGATGCAGAGAGTGACATGGTCAGACCTGAGCTTTAGGAGTATTAATTTGGCATTTTTAAAAAAGAAAAATTATAAAGGATTGTTTACATTATAAAATGACTTTTTGAGGCACTATTTTAAAGTTGGTTTGGAAGGATTCTTGGAGCTTTTGCACTGCTACTAAGCTGCCCATAAAGTGACTTTTTGATGCATACATAGAATCATCCTTTATAGTTTTTAAAAATAGGAAACAGAAACAATAATTACTGCTTTAAGTCAGTTGCACCAACATTATTTTTCCTAGTTTTGTAGCTGCCTTATATCTCCTCTCAGGCCTGTTCCTGCCTTTGGGACTCCAAAACCATTGTTGTGCCATAGACTCATCTTGGAATTTCCCTCAGAGTCTGAGATCTTCTTACCCTGGAACATCCAACTGCCCTTGTGGCTTTTTCAACCTGAAATGTCCCTTTGTAGACTTACCCGCTTCTCCCATTGGTGAGTTCCTTTTCTAGCCTCCATTTTGTAGAGGGGCCTGGGCCAGCCTTCATTCTCTTCTCAGTCCTATTCTTGGCTTCTGACTTCCAAACCATGCTTTTACATTGGCTACCTTCAGTCTCTAGCTCCTCCTCTTTTTCACTTCCCTTTTCTGTGTCATTTTCCCCCATTAGAATATAAACTCCATGAGGATAGGTACTGTCTTTCCTTTTTTCTTCTATTTCTCTCCCCAGCACTAAGCATAATGCTTCAATCTCCAGCACATAGTCAACTTGATAAAGCTTTTCTCTTCCTTCCAGCTTCCCTCTCTTCTTTCTCCCTCCTCCCCCTCTCACTTCCTCCCTCTCTCCTTTCTTGTATTCCTTCATTCTTCACTCCCTTCTTTCCTCTCTCCTTCCTTCTTTCCATCCTTCCTTTTCTTCATCCTTTCTTCCTTTACTCCCTTCTTTTCCTTCCTCCTTTCTTACCTCCCTTCCTTTCTTCCTCCTCCCCTACGTCCTTTCTTCTCCCCTTCCCTTCCTCTTCCCCTTGTATAAATAGAGATTGTTGAACCTTAGACTTCATTCCCCAGAAGTCCTTTGTATTTCCCAGAATTCCCTATAATCTCTCCTGTGTCTCCTGGCTGGCTCATCAGAAATCAAGGAATAAAGAGGCTACAAAATAAAAAACTGCATGCCCATCGTGATTAACCCATTTGAAATCCCCACACTTGGCTAACCACCACATTTGCTGTATCATGCAAGAAGAGAGAACTTGGGAGGCATTACTGCCAGTTAAATACCAATAACATGATCTCACCAATGTGGAGACACAGGAGAGATTACAGGGAATTCTGGGAAATACCAAGGACTTCTGGGGAATGAAGTCTAAGGTTCAGAATCTCCATTTTTACATTCCCCCCTGAGACCCACAGAAGACTAGCCTCTCCAGTGGGTCTTGTAAACATACCAGCTATGAAATTACATTAATTTGAGGATAAGAGGAAACTTTTCCCTCTCTCTCTAATTCTTAATTGCTTCCTTCTATTGTAAATAAACCACCATAAAATTCCATTCTGACTTGAGTATTTCATTGGGATTTAGAATTTAAATCCCTGGCAACCAACTAAAAATGTATTCAGTCTCAACCCTAAATTTACCCTTTACACCCTCCCTCTCTTTCTTCCTTCCTTCCAAAGAATAACTTTCATCTGTTATCCCATTCCTTCCTTTCCAGCCAGGGAATGAGGAGTAATAACAGTGAGCAATTGGGCTCATGATCCCAAGCATCCATTTTTCAGAACTGACAAATGATAACACATTTCATGGATTTTATGTTTTCATAATTAATGATAGCCAGTGCTGAAATATCTTGTCACCAATAGTGGCAGAGAGACCCTGGAACAACATGAGAGGCAGGAGATTTGGTTAGCCAGATAGCTCTACCATTTACTTTCCAGATAATTTTGAGGGAATTATTTCTTTGAGCCTCAGTTTTCTCACCTATAAAACAGAGATAATCCTAGGATGATAGATTTGAGATGGAAGGTACATCAGATAATCTAGTCCAAACCCCTCATTTCACAAAGGAGGAAACTGGACTATAAAGAGATTGTCTTACCCAAGGAATGAGCATCAGAGACAAACTTTGAACCCGGGGTCTCTAAGTCCAAATTCAATAATCTTTCCACTATACTCCCTAAATCTCAAGGCTATTGTGAGCAAAAGGTTTTGTCAACTAGGAAACTCCATGGGAATGTGAGCTATTGCTATTATCATCAGAGTCAAGTGAGTAGACTGACCCTTCCAGTTACTGCCTTCAAGGTTCCAGCCTGCCTTTTGAGGCTGATTGCATATTATTTCTCTTCTCAAATTCTACATTCTAACCAAACTGACCTACTTGCTTCTTCCTGAGAACATGTATCATTCAATCACCTTTCTCAGTGGTGGTTTCCTATTACCTCTAGGATAAAAAACAAACATTCCTCTTTCTCGCATTTAAAGCCCTTCACAATCTTTCTCCATTCTGCTTTTGCATGGTTGATTATACGTTAGTCACCTTCTCATATGAATATGGCCCCAGTAGTTCTGGGTGTCATATGTTAGCCTGACATGTATTCTACTGTGATCAGTCAGAATCCTGAATTCAAGTCCTTGTTCTTTATGCCCAACAACTGGAATCTCTGCCCTTTAGGTATATCAACTATCAAAATGAGTATAAATACCTTTATATTACTTATTCCACTATGTTCTTGTAAGGAACAAACTTTCTGAACCTTAAAGTGCCATAGAGATGAGTTATCATTTTTATGTTATAATTCTAGCCCTCCCATTCTGTGACTTCTCATTCCCATCCAGGATAAGAACTTTTTCTTTCTCAGAGCCCTCCCCTAAGCAGATTCATTGCAGAAAATCAGTGGAAGAAACAAGCCTTGCCTGTTCAATGACTTCTCACTCATCATTGCCCCCTGAGGATGTGACATACAAGTGTCAGACACATATTTAGGCATCTCATGAGCTGACTGTTCTATATCTCATAGTAAGTCAGTGGTTATTGGTACTAGAAATTAGAGTAATATCAAAGAGATAACAACCCATTTTGCGGATTAAAGAATTAGCTTGAAAAGTTTCAGGAAAACGGCCATGAATAAAGGAGTTAGTTGGGCAAAAGGGAAGAGAAAGGAATGAAGCTCCCCAGGAATGTTCCAGTTCTTTGCACAATGCCATTCCAACATGAGGGAAGTAAGAGATGGTGAAGGGCAGCCTCGGTTTGGGAAGCAGGCTGAGGATTTGTGTGGTATAGACCATTGGCCCTGGAATTAGATAAGACCTAGGTTCAAATTCTGCCTCAGATATATATTAACTTCATGGTCATGGGCAAGTCATTTAAACTCTGCAAGCATCAGTTTTCTCCTCTGTAAAATAAGGATGATAACAAAACCTATAATACTTGTCTCCTGAAGTATTAAAGTAAGAGTACTGAAGTAATAAAGTACATGAATCAATTTGTAAACCTGAAAAAGCTATATATTTTTCATCAATTTTTTTATTTTTCAATGGTCCATGCAAGTCTAAGCTCCCTAGGTGGGTAATGGTACTGCCCTCTAGATTGATTTGAACCTGGATCCCTGTGTTAGGCAGCTATTGTGAAACAGGAGGGATTAAAATCTAAAAATAGGCTGGAGATTACAATTTAATCTTCATAATCAAGGAAGAGCTAAGTATCTTCATTGTTACATATCTTCATTGTTACAATCAGGGGAGAGCTAAATCCAATTTATCACAATCCTCCTGGTGATCATTGGGAAACTAGTCTCCCCGTTAATCATTTAACAGAATCATCTTTTACCACTAAAAACTTCTAACTACAGATGTATAAAATATTTCACCTTCTAAGAGGAAATTACAATAGTTAGAAGTAGAAAAGAGAGAAAGCAAAAGCAATGTTTTGCTAGGCGCATTGAAAAAAAGCCAAATTAGGGGGCAGTTCCCTTCAGCCTAAAAGTGTTCATTTATAATCCCCTTCTGTTCAATTGACTTCACCCTAAAGTTCATTCTGGATCTTCTTGATGCAGTGTAGGTTTCTGTAAGCATCTTTCTTCAAAGAGTTCATTCTCTGGATTCAATGAGTTAGCAAACTTCTTTTCCTGAAATTCTTCTCAAACAAAATTTAAATCTAGGATTTCTTTTCTAAAAATACAATACAATATGCATGCCTGGCAACAGCTTTTGGTAGTTGGGTTCACATCCTGGGGTATTCTTATGGCTTTGACTTCAATGAAACAAGCTCTCAGGTACAAGGAGATATCCACCTTGATCAAACCTGCATCCAAAACTAGCACTTGTCTTGAGGCTATAAGTGTCTGTTCTAGAGCACCAGAGGAAAGGTTCTGGATTGAGGGGACAGAAATCCCAGCCCCAGAGTGAAGGTCCCAGATGAGGTGATCTGACCTTTCATCTACCAGGGGATAGGAAACAAGGATTCATTCAAGGAGAAAATAAATCTGGCCTAGGACCTTTGGCCAGAGCTTCAGGAAAACCTAGGTCCTAGAAGATTCAGGTTGGAGTAATTCTTGATGATCTTTCCAAGGCAAATAGAACTGGGGTGACATGAGACTATCCAGAGACAAATGAAGAAGAACCTTAGAGAATCTGATCCAAATGCTTCAAGAGAGCTCCATATTATAAATTTGCCTTTCCTCTAGTGAGGATTTCTGAATAGAAAGGAATAAATTCTGTTCTCCTGACAAAAAGCCCCCAGTTCTAAAAAGGAGAATGAAGCACAGTAGATGGAAGTCTTAGAGAGCAAAATTCACTCAATGGAAAAACAATTGTAACATTTAAAGATTCACAGAAATTAATTGGGCTTTGCTATGGATCAGATATACCCTATAGAAATCAAAGAAAGAAACAAAAATCAAATATATTTAAAATATAGAAATATTCTTTGGAGTAACAAAGAACTGAAAATAAAGTGGGTAGAGGGTCATTGTTTAGGGTAGCATGTGAATATAATGTTGCATGGACCAGTATATAAATATAATGAAATATTATTTTGCAATAACAAATGGCAAATATTTAGTAAATTGACATTTTCATCTCATCTTGAATCCATGACATTCTCATTAATCTTGAACCTGAGTCAAATAGATTGTTGGAGAGAGGCCCTGGAATGAGCCCTGGACTCAGAGTCAAGATATTTGGGTTCTATTTAAAGTTTCACCAATAATTCAGTCATGTGAGCTTGTGGAAGTCATTTAATTTTTCCATGTTATAGTCCTCTTTTCTTTAAAATGAGGATGAAGTTTTCTCTAAATGCCTCACATGGCTTTTGTGAGTTATTTAGCATATAGTATAGAGTACATGAAAGTCCTTGAAAAAGTATAAAGTGCTATATGGATGCGTAGTATTATCATGAATATTTCTCACTTTGCTTCAGCATGAAGTTTCCATTCTATTATGGCTGACTCTTCTTCACTGTCTTCTGTAAACATTATCTTCATTCCCACCTCTTAGTTCCTCACAATTCCCTGTGTGGAATACCCTCCCTGTCCCCCTCTTACCCACAGTGACTACTTCTCAACTTCTCTCCATCCTCTCCATCCTACAAGATAAACATTAAGTCCTAAACACTTCCCTGACTACTCCAGTTCACCTCAAACATTTCCTTCTTTGATCTCCACTCTTGGGCACCTAAGACTTTGTTCCTTACTGTGAAGATGAGATTAACTATCTCCTGCCCATTTTTAGATTTAATCACTAGAAGTGTATACACTCCACTTATCCTTAAATGGGGGAGGTCTGTGACCCACATGTGTGAAAGTGGGTGACAAATCAGAACCCAATGACTGCCCCCTGGGCAGTCCTAAGAAAATGTGTAGACTATAATTGATCCACGTAAAGTAGAGGAAGGCACAGGAAGTGACACAAAGAAGTGTTGTTGTTGTTGTTGTTGTTTTTGATATTGACAAATATTTATTATATGCATAAAAAAAAAAGCTTTTAGACAAGGTAAGGTATACTTCTTAAGGATCCTGAACTCACTCAAGGAACTTTTTTCTATGAATGAAGGAAAGGGAGGGCAGCAAATTTCTCAAGAGAAAGGAATAAAGGTAAGAAGGTGGTCTTCAGTGGATGAGAGTGGCTGGAGTGACTGAGTTAGTGTCAAAATGTAGGGAGATGAAAGTCAAGGTAAACAGGTTGAACTTTATCCTTCAAGGTAATGGGAAACCTCAAAACCTATTGAAGTAGGATTGACAGTAGCACTAAAGAAAGATCATGGGGAAGAGTAAGAATCAGGCTTCTTTTTCTTAAAAGAGGTGGGTTGGAAGGGACAGAAAAGAACTAGAACCAGTGAGCCAAGTTTTGGAGATCAGACAAGTTATTGTAATGAAAATTTCCAAATTTCTATTATAACAAAATATGATGGTTTGGAAGGCAGGTTCTCAGTCATAAAACATCTTCAAAGACAATGTGAATTACAACTTGTTGGGGACTTTTCATTTTTATTACTAATAAACATAAAAAGCCCTTCCAAACCTAAAACAAAATATGTAAACCCAAAAAAGTGGACTTTATATGAAACCAGGAATGCTAGCTTCATACCATTTTCTTTAAGTATAAAATTCTTTACTTTCATTTCAAAACATTTGTCATGCTATTTGAACTTCTCTTCCTTTGTGTGAATTTACAATATTGCAATGGCCATTAAGACATCATTATTGCTAAACCCAACCTCTCATTTCTCCTCCAAAACAGTGTTGAGAGGATTTCTAACACCAACAAAATTAATCACCATATTGGGATTAATCACCGTAGTCTGTCAAAAAAAATATAGGTTTCTTTATCCATCCCAAGTCCATCTCTTCTGTCTCAAAACTTGGTTGTCCAGTTTTTTCCATTACTTTCAGCATTATTTCACTTTACATTGTTGATTTAAATTCTTGATTCTGCTCATTTCACTCAGCATCAGTTCACACTACCAGAATTCTTTCTACATTTCTCTGGATTCCTTTGTTTCTATTCCAAACTTCACACTCAGTTCTGGTCTTTCCATCAAGAATGCCTGAAAATCTTCTACTGAATCAAATGTCCATTTTTTCCCATACAGGATTATGCCGAGTTTTGAAGGATAAATAATTCTAGGTTGTAAACCCAGGTCTTTTGCTTCCCTAAATATTATATTCCAAGATCTCTTCTCATTTACTGTTGAAGCTGCAAAGTCTTGTGTGATCCTAATTGTAACTCCTTGGTATTTGAACTGTTTCATTCTTGATTCTTGCAATATTTTCTCCTTGATATGGGAATTCTGAATCTTAACTATGACATTCCTGGGAGTTTTCATTTGAAGATTTCTTATAGGAGGTGATCTATGGATTCTTTCAATTTTTACTCTTCCTTCTGGTCCTAATAAATCTGGGTAGTTTTGAGTTATGATTTCTTGAAAAATAGTATCTAAGCTTTTTACTAGATCAGTGTTTTCAGAGAGCCCAATAATTTTAATATTATCTCTTCTTGACCTGTTTTCTAAATCTGTTGTTTTTGATACCAGATATCTTACATTTTCTTCTTCCAGTTTTTCAATCTTTTGATTTTGTTCCAATATTTCTTGCTGTCTTGAGAAGTCATTGATTTCTGTTTGATCTATTCTTGCTTCCAAGAACTCTACTTTTTGGGCAAGGTTTTCCACATTCTCTTCTAAGTTATTTAATTTACTTCCAATTCTTTCCTCTAGGACTTGTGTTTCACTTTTTATCTCTTCTTTCATTTGTTCTAAGAATTGATGAAATTCTTGTGGAAAATTTATTTTTTCCTTAAAGTTTCTAGTTAGAGTTGTTATAGAGTTGCTCATTCCTTCATCTTGAGGATCTCTGGGTTTGATTCTGGATGTTATTTTCATCTTTAATTTATTCATCTCTCCAGGTTTTGTTCCTAAAATGTGATTTTCTCCTGGAACTGAGTTATGACACAGATAGACCTTCTGGGTATGTTGACTGCTTATGTTGGGTCTTATCTTGGAGCCCATGTGTTCTGGCACTGACCTCCACATCCTAATATTAGGCCTCTTTGGATTTTTAAAAGTTCAGAACTGGATCTAAAGGATCTACTGTCATGAACCTCAGAGTTCTTGGGACTGGACTATACTGTTTTGATAGCTATGGACAGCTACTTTTCTCAGTAGAGTAGATAGTTTGAAATTCCACGACAGTTTGAATCCTAGATGATAACTTTTTGGAAATGTTCAAGAAAGAATTCTTGTCCAGAAATGAGATGACCTCTTCCAACTATGATTCTAATTTCACACAGTAGAAGCCAGAATTCCAACTCAGGTTTTAAATTTGATTTCCAGTCCTTCATTCACTTTAACATGTACTTGCTTCTTGCCCTCTCATTTTATAGTGAGAAAAAGCAAAATTCGCTTCACTCAAGAGTCAGTCTATTAATTTCTGCAAGATTAGTTCAAGATTTGACTGTATAGATATTTGTCTCACCAAGAAGTGTTTTTAAAAGGAGTTACAATTTCCTGTGAGGGTGAGTTCTTCATTTTTTGGAGTTTGGAGTTCGAGTTAGAGCCTGGTGAAGAATCTGCTTACTGGACCTGAGACCTTGGACTTGGTGAGACTGTTCTAAAATCTCTCCCCTTCCTGGGTTTTCTGGAAGGACTAGCCTCAGGAGAAGTCTTCCCCTCTTGAGAGAGACTTCCTGACTGAAGCTCTTGCTTTATTCATCCCCAGGCCCTCAGCTCAAGGCTGAGATCTCTCTGGCTAAGGACTAATTATCCCTGACTGGGTTGAGCCAGGGGCTGGAGCAAAATACTTAGTGCTTAGGTTAGATATCTTACCCTATCCTCTCTCTGATTTTCTTACTTTTACTCTTTCTCCTTTTGTAAATAAATTAGCATAAAAATCATTTGGAATTGAGTTATAATTCCTGGCGACCACTCTTAAATATCTTCTCCAACCCTTTAATTTTACCCCTTACATTCTGGCCTTTATATTACATCAAGATTCAACATTTCTAACCCAATGCTCCTGCTTCTGTCCTTTGAGACTGAACAAAATGAATCCAACTCTTCTTCCATATGATGTTTCTTCAGACACTTAAAGGCAGTTATCATATCCTCCTTACCCATCACCCCTCAATGCCTACTATTCTCCAACTTGAGTTCCTTTAACTTATGTTCTTTTTTAAAAAGTATTTTCCCATTTATATGTAAGAACAATTTTTAACATTCAATTTTAAAAATTTTGAGTTTCAAATCTTCTCCTTCTCCCCCTCCCCTACTCCCTAAAATAGCAAACAATTTGGTATTGGTTACATATGTGCAATCATACAAAATGTATTTCCATATTATTCATGTTCCTTCAATGCATCTTCTGTTCTTATGGCATCTTCTCATCATTCAATTTGTAATCCTCTGGGTAATGACTTTCCTAAAATGTGGTGCCAAGAACTGGACACACCATGTTCCTTGGAAGAAGAGGGTTTTTAAAAAGGGATCATCCTCCCTCTGAAATTGTGGGGCAAGGCAAGGGCAGGGTATCACATGTATGGCATAGTAATCAGAGCTTTGAAATGCAATATAGAATTCCTATGAAATGATGAAGCCATCTTCCCTCAGGAATACTTTGCTTTGGATCTATCCATGACTCTCATTCATATATTTTAGTTGGCTTTGACATTGAGACTTGAAGAAGGCTAGTTCAGGTTTAAACATAGGCAGAGTGGCCATCAACCTACCTATTGTAATGTCAGGAGTAATGAAGAAGGCCCCCAGCCCCACTCAAAATCAGTGGGTCCCTCCTGTCCTCTCCCTACAAGTTCTCTGATGCTTATTCTTATTGTTTGTTCTTCATATTTGAAGAGGATCAATGCAATGATGGGGTGATGTCTTAACTTACTAGTGAATGGGATTTAAATGAGGCAGAGCAGCACAAAATCATCAGCCTCACTCTTCTAGAATCTCAAAGTCCAGTGGCAAGACAAAAATCAGGATCCCTGGCAATGGATGACCCAGGAGGAAGTGGATGACCCAGGAGGAAGTGGATGACCTTGGCATCCTCAAATTCTGACCAAGCTCTAAATGCTCCACAGTTCTTCTTCACTCACCTTCATGGCCTTTGGAACAAATTGTTCTCATCTGCCCATTCAACTGGGAGAAGTCTTCATATGTCTGGGGTAGATATCTCCCTAACTTATGGATGGGACTGAGGCTTATCATTTACTCTCAAGTGAGTTTAGCTAGCCTTCTGAGATGGTTTTACCAAGGTCTAGCTTCTGTGCAGATAACAGCTTCCTGCCGGAGCCACAGAGAGAGCTGGGTGGCAAGTGGACACCCAATATGGTTGAGCATCCCTGAAAAGGTTTAGCAGGCCTGTACACCAGAGATGCTAGTCCTCCCTGAGCACTCCCATATGCTGCTGTTGCTTAAATTAAATTTAAATTTCTTTTAAGAAACAAAGCCTTTGATTTCAATGGCTCTCTATTGCCTGCTAGATAAAGTCTGCCTGGCATTCGAGGTCCTCTACATTTTAGTGCCAGCCTTATGCTATATAAAGACTGCCTTCCTTTTTGCCTTTGTGCCTTCATACCTTTGCTTTCCTATTCCCCACATCTGGAATTTCCTTCCTTGTCTTCTTTATTAATATCCTACTATTCATTCAAGCTCAAGTCAGAAGTCACTTTCTCCTCTAATCCCCAATCAATAATTGTATTGTGTACATTTAAATCTAACACATGAAGAGAGAATATATATTTATGACATTTATATAACCTTTATATATTTGTAGGATGGCATACATATATAAAATATATTTCATATGTATTTCCTATGTGTAACATTTATTTTTATATAATACATTTTAAATAAGTAATATCCCTTTAAAGTTAGCATGACTCCTGCTTATGGGTGCTCCATTAAAATGCAAGTCTTGGGCAAAGTATCATGTATAGCACAGTGGGAGCTTTAAGTCTCGATTTAAAGTCAGGTAGATGTGGGTTCAGATTCTCAATTCGAACATGTATTAGCCATGTTGCTTTGGGCAAGTCACTTGCCCAAGTCTCAGGCTTTTTCATCTGCAAGGAGACGATAATAATAGCACGTGCAGTGCAATAATAGCACAACATCTAGAGTTGCTATGAAGCTTACATGATAGAATGTATGAAAGGTGCTTGATCAGCCTTAAAGCACTTTAAAAACTGGCGGCTATTACTACATGTAGCATATTAAGTCATCTCAGCTCAGTGTCATTGATTTGTGTTCCTATTGTCACTTTTTGAGGGCAAAAACTTTCATTTTTGTCTTCATAGAAGCTGGATTAGTGCTCACTGTGTGCTTGCACATTTCTGTCCTTTCCCATGTAATAGAATTGAGCTCTTCTAGCCAAGAGAAGTTCTTGCACATATATTTTGAATGGAAAGGGGAGGAAAGGAAGAATGGTGAAATGGAGGGAAAGGGGGTGGAGGAATTCCCATCCATTAGAGTCCATAGAGTCCAGAGGCTTTCTCTCACATTTCTCCTCTTCTCACAATGTCTTCAATAATCAGCTTTTAAAGATTTTTGGTTTTTATTAAGCATAGAAGGAAATTCTGGAATACACACTAGAATCCGACTCTAGGTAGGCTACAAGAAACAAGTGTCCTATTACTTAGCTAGTTCCACCCTTGAATATCTCAACTCTGCCAGTTTTATCCCCAGGTCGGATGGCGAGCTCCTTCAGTCTTTTTCCCAAATATGAGGGGAAATTTCCCCTTGCTTCTGCCGCTCTCTCAGCTCCCTCCTTCCCATCCAGTCTAGCACCAAAAATGTTTTTCTCAGCTCTTCTGGTCACTGGTCACTGAGGGAGTAGGGTCTTTTCCATCCTGAACCGGCTCCAAGTTGAAACTACTCCCCATGTAGTCACCTGGACTCTACCACAGTTCTGTTTGTTTTTAAGTGGATGAGTCATATCCAACACTTCGTGACCCCATTCTGCTTTCCTTGGCAAAGATACCAGCGTGGTTTCTCATTTCCTTCTCCGACTCATTTTACAGATGACGAAACTGAGACAAACAGGGTTAAGTGACTTCCCTAGAGTCACACAACTACTAAGAGCCTGAGGTCACATTTGAATTCAGGACCAAGTACACTAACCACTGGACCATCTAACTACATCTCTAAACAGTACCTTTTATTTTCAATCCTACTTTAGCTATAGGCACTTCTAGAAATTAGCCTTATCTTTTCTCTAGCACCTGATTTTGGCTAATGCCCTAAAACTGCTTCTGCCTTCTAACTTTTCACGGATGCCTCCTTAAATTTCACTCATCGGGTCTCTGGCTCTTCTACACAGCTTTATAACCTGCTGCCAATCATCTTACAGTTTCTATTGCTTGCTAAATTCTGCTCTCACCACAGATAACTCTTTTTCTTACTTCCTACCTTGGATCAAATTCTACTCCCTCCCAAAAGTCAGAGGCACAAGATACACATCTGTATACATGTTAGCATCACTACCTGATCAGAATCATACTAGCACTTGAAAAATCCATACCAATGGGAAGAACACTATCATGGCAAGTCTGGAGTAATGAGTTCTAGTCCCAGGTCACCAGTAACTGACTGTGTGACCCTGGGCAAGTCATTTCCCTGCTATGATACACAGTATCTTTTTCTGTAAAAAATAAATAACAATAAATGTCAAGATGGGGGAGAGAATTAAATCATACTGAGGACTTTCCCCAACTGGGAAATGAACATTTTTAAAGTACATCTAAAATCTGATAGATTTCTATGCAATGCCTCCTCCAAATCAGAAAGTATTTTGCATTTACTTACCATTATACAAGTTGTGCCTCCTACCCCCAATATACTATAAACTCATTGAGAACAAGGAGTCTTCCATCTTTGCTTTCTATGCTCCCTGCCTAGTAGAGGGTCCGACACATAGTAGATTCTTAAATGCTGGGGGGGGAAGAGGAGGCAATGAGACAGATTTTTGGACATAACTAATGTAAACATTTATTCCTCATGGATAAGTATGTTTGTTAAAACATATTACATGTTGGTAATAAATTCTGTTTTCCTTAGAAACATTTTAATAGAAGAAAGTTTCTGGAGTGAGTTGTCTACTGCAAAAGAATTGTTTTATTTTACCTTTTCTCTTGATGAAGGATACAGATTCATATTATATATTCATTTGAAAGTATATGATAGGGGGCAACTAGGTGACTCAGTGGATTGAGAGCTAGAACTAGAGGTGAGAGATCCTGGTTTCAAATTTGGCTTCAGACACTGCCTATTTGTATGACTCTGGGCAAGTCATTTGACCCCAAATGCCTACTCCTAACCACCCTTCTGCCTCAGGACCAATACACAGCATTGATTCAAAGACAGAAGGTAAGGGTTGAAAAAAAGGCGAGAAAGAATATCATAACATGTTCAAATGTCTATGCAATATGACTTATCTGATAAACAAGCTGTTAAATTAAAAAAATTTTTTTAATTAAAAAACAAAGAAATGCTTGGTGAATTGAAGGAGCTTTCCTCCACCAGTGACCCCACCATAGAGCCTCGCATGTCACCTGGACCACCTCCGCCCTCGTCCCTGCTGGGAGAAGACATCAGAGGGAATTTTTTTTCCCCCATGCAACAACAAACAAGACAAAAACTCTCGGTTTCTCCTTCATAGTAAGCACTTTGTGTTTGACCTACCTTCAATCCCCTGGCTAGGCTCCAGTCCTCTGGTCCTGTTTTGTATACAAAGGGCCATAATAATACATAGGAAATCATAGGCCAATTTTTTTCCACCCACATTTGATTTTTTTTTTCATGGCACATCTGTTAGTTCCTGGGTAATCAATCCCTAGTTTAGACTTTGTTTAAAAGGAGTGAGTGAGGCATAACTAGATGGTGCAATGGAGAGAGTGTCTTGCCTAGAGTCAGGAAGTCTTATTTTGATGAGTTCAAATGTGACCTCAGACTCTTACTAACTGTGTGACCCTGGGCAAGTCATTTAACCTTGTTTGCCTCAGTTTCCTCACCTGACAGATGACCTGGAGAAGGAAATGGCAAACCACTCCAATATTTTTTATAAGAAAACTCCATAATGGAGTCATAAAGAGTCAGATACAACTGAAACAAGTCAACAATAATTTCCTATTTGGGGGCAACTAGGTGGCTCAGTGGTCAGAGAGCTAGGCTTACAAAGAGGAGGTCCTGGGTTCAAATATGACTTGAGACACTTCCTAGCTGTGTCACCCTGGGCAATTAACCCCCATTGCCTAGCCCTTACTACTGTTACTCTGCCTTGGAACCAATACACAGTATTGATTCTAACACAGAAGCTAAGGGTTTGTCTTTTTTAATAAAAATTAAAATATAAAAAGAAAAAGAAATAAGAGGGGAACACAGCTTTCTCCATGCTTGATATAATGGAAAGGATTCTGAATGTAGAAGTAAAAAACTTTAGTTCATATCCTAGATTTGCTGCTTACTATCTGTGTGATCTTGAGCAAATGTCTTTGGATCTCAATTTCCTTGCCTATAGGTAACATTCTCATCTATTTTGTGAACGGTACCCAGAAAGACAACCGTATGATCTTGCTATGGCTGTGCATATGGGAGGAAATATGAGTCCTAACTGGCTAAGAAAACAATCTCACTAAGGACAGTCTGCTCTTAGCACTATCTGGGATTGTGAGCACTGGAAGTCAAGGGACATGTTGGGGGCCACCTCCCCAGAGCTACCAGTAGCCATCCAAAAATTCAAATTTACCTTTCCCGATCACAGCTCAGCATCTTCTCATCATCTAAAGAATGCTCTTCTTTTCTCGTGCAGGTTTATAGCATCAGAAGTCTGGGCTGCTGGTGCATATGTAGCCACTATGTGACCTGATCAAAGGGCTGATCTTCAGGATTTTGCCAACAGAATGGGCAGAGGTATCATATTCAAAGAGAGAAAGTTGGTGGTCCCTTCCAACTCTGAATCAATGTGATTGTGTTTATTCTATTCAATTCAACAAGTCCTAGGTGCTGCCTACATGCCCAACTCTGTGGAAGAGTCAAGAGATGAAATGACCCCTGCCTTCAGGTTTCCTTTTGAGGGTGAGAGTGAGGTGGAGAAGTCAGGACCTTGATTTCCTGGTGTGGAAACTCTGTCCCCCTATTCAGATCAGCAACTCATCTTGTAATAGATAGTAATTCTGAGGGTATATATTGATTGATTCTAGATAACTAATGGATCAAGTTTTGCCTACCCTCCTCCCTTTTCCTCCCACTTTAGAAGTCTTTCAGCTTCCCCTCCCCCTTTCCCTTCAACCTTCTTCTAAGTCACTCAGAGTGAACTATGATGCTTTAGAGAAAATACTCTTTTCTTTAACTCAAGTAAAGGTTTATTGGGGAAGACAGGAAAAGATGGAGGAAAAGGTAAGAGGGATAGGTTTCCCTATTCTCTAAAATGAGAGTTAGGAGGATATTGGGGGTATTGGTAGTTCTGCCACAATTGTGAAACAAAGTCAATCAGAGAGATCTGAGGTCAAGTGCCTGTCTTCTTTCTTCTGTCAATCAGCCAGGTAAGTCACAGAGATGCAAATAGGTTCTTCTTTCCTTCTCCTCAGCCAGCCAGCCAGCCCTGTCTCTACCATAAGCCAGAAGCCAAAAACTTAGGCAACCAAGCCTCTCAGCCCAGTTCAGAATGGCTTGGCTCCAACTGTCTTTCCCTGTAACATTCCAAAATGGAATGTTCCTTTTGACTGACAGATGATGCCCTTTGCATGAATTGCAGATTCTCTCTTTTACAATCTATAAGTAAAGGTAATTCACCCCTACTCAACCTCCAAGGCAAATTAGCCAGCACTTATTTTATTTTTTTACCAATTACATGTAAAAACAAATTTTCACATAAATTTTCCAAAGTTATACATGATCCAGATTGTCTCCCCTCCTTCCCTCTTCCCTCCCGGAGTTGGCAAGCAATTCAATCTGGGTTATACATACATGATCATGCAAAACACATTTCCATATTGTTCAAACCCCCAAAATATAAACCCAAATAAACAAGTGAAAATTCATATGCTTTCATCTGCTTTCCTACTCCCTCCAACAGTTCTTTCTCTAGAGGTGGACAGCATTCTTTAGCAAATACCTATTAAGGATTTATTATATATAAGGCATTCCTCAAGGAACTCCTAAAGCTTCCGATTACTTCCCAGATCAAATATAAAATTCTCTCATTGTCATTTAAAGCATTTCACAACCTGACCCCATTCCACCTGTCTTTATACTTTACTCCCCTCCATAAATTCTATGATCTGGCTACACTCTCCTACTTTCTGTTCCTCTCCCAGAATGCTCCATCTCCAGACTTTCTCCATTCCCCTGTCTGTTCCCTACACCTGGCAATGCTCTCCTCATCTCTGCTTTATGGCTTCCTTCAAGCCTCAACTCAAAAATCGTCTTCTGCTGGAGACTTTTCCTAGTCATTGTCCTCTAATCCTTTCTTCTCAGATTGCTTTCCATTTACACTGTTTATCAACAATACGCAGAGTTATTTGCATGATATTTTTTCCTTAGAATGTTAGCTCCTTGAGGGCCCTACATTTGCCTATCTTTTGTGTCTCTGTGGCTTGGCACAGTGCCTAGCACTTAGTAAATGCTTAATGTATTTTTCTGTACTAACTGAATGACCGACATGTTCTTAGAGAGTTGCCTAGAGACAGCTAAGTGGCTCAGTGAATAGAGTGCTAGATTTGGAGTCACATCTGAATTCAGATCTAGACTTCAGACTCTTATTAGCTTTCTTTTTTAAATATAAATATATATGTATATATGTATATATATATATATATATATATATATATATATATATATATATATATAAACCCTTACCTTACATCTTAGAATCAATACTGTGTATTGGTTCCAAGGCAGAAGAGTGGTAAGGGCTAGGCAATGGGGGTCAAGTGACTTGCCCAGGGTCACACAGCTGGGAAGTGTCTGAGGTCAGATTTGAACCTAGGACCTCCCATCTCTAGGCCTGGCTCTCAATACACTGAACAACCCAGCTGCCCCCTCTCTGTTTTTTTTTAAAACCCTTACCTTCCATCAAGGCAGAAGAGAGTAAGGGTTAGATAAGTGAGGTTAAGTGACTTGGCCAGTGCCACACAGATAGGATATATGTAAGAGAAAATTTAAACCCAGGACCTCCCATCTCTACGCCTGGCTCTCAATACACTGAGCTACCCAGCTTCCCCCTTCTTACTAGCTTTCTGATCCTAAGGAAATCATTTAACCTCTCCTTCCTCAATTTCCTTGTTTGTAAAATGAAAATTATAATTATAGCATCTACCTCACAGCATGGTTGTGAGGACAAAATGAAATAAAATGTGTAAAGTGTTTTGCAAACCTTAAAGCACCCCTTGAATGCCAGCTATTATCAATACTAAAAGTATAAATGACCGGCTCCTGTTCACTTAGCTAGTGCCTCTTGAAAGCAGATCTTTCTTATTCTAAGACCAACAGTCAGTCTACAGTCAGTAATTATTTATTATATTTGTATTATATATTGCATATTTATAGCTGCTCTTTTTGTGGTTGCAAAGAATTGAAAACTGAGGGGATGCCCTTCAATTGGAAAATGGCTAGATGAGAGGTGACATATGACTGTGGTGGAACACTATAAGAAATGATGATGGGGGTGATGGTTCAGAAAAACATGGGAAGACCTATATGAAGCAGCGCAAAGGGAAGTGAGAAGAACCAGGAGATCACTGTACATAGTAAGAGCAAAAGCCTAAAGATTATCAATCGTCAAGGACTTAGCTGCTTGGATCAATACAATGATTGAAGACAATTCCAAAGTCCATGATGGAAAAATGCTACCTATAGAGAGAGAACCAATGAACTCAATGCAAATTATAGTTTTTCACTTTATTTTTCTTGTCATTTTTTATGATATGGCTAATATGGAAATATGTTCTACATGATTTCACATGTATAATTGATATCATATTTCTTACCTTCTTAGTAAGCAGAAGGAGGGTGAGAGGAAGGGAGAGAATTTGGAACTCGAAATTATAAAAAAGAAAAAGAATGAGGGGGAAAGCTAAGTGGCTCAGTGGATAGAGAGTCAGGCCAAGTTGGGAGTTCCTGGGTTCAAATATGATCTCAAACATTTTCTAGCTATGTGGTCCTTGGCAAGTCATTTAACCCCCATTGCCTAGCCATATTGCTCTTGTACCTTAGAACCAACCCATGATATTATTATAAGATGTGTGAAGATAGAATTAACTCTCCCTTTGTCTATTTTTAGTTAATAAAATCAAGAACTTAAAGTACCCCTCCTAAGTAGCTAGCTAACCATTAGGTAAGAGAACTCACAAGTCACTTACTAGTTCACACCCCAAAAGCCACAAGCACTAACCCCACTTGAGTAGTGCTAAGCAAATTGGGAGACTGCAATTGGTTCCTGCAAAGAGGGAGAGGGGCAGGAAGTGACATGGAAAAGGGGGCATAAAAGAAGAGACCAACATGATCTGGTCTCCTTCCTTTCTTGGTTTTTTTTTTGAAAGATTGGTTGCTTGGAGACCTTTCCTTCCTTGGTTTTTGGAGAGACTCTTCTCTTAGATTCTGCCTAGGTGAGTAGAGCTGAAGAGACACACTTTTCCTTGAGTTATTCTGCATTGGCAGAACCCTGACTAAAGACAACACTGGGACTTCTGGCTGAGGACTGCTGGGAGATTCATGTGGAGATCAGGAGTTGGGAAAGCCCACCAAGGAAAGAAAGAGACCAGACTATGCTGGTCTCTTCTTTTATAGCCCCTTTTCCAAGTCACTTCCTGTCTCTCCCCCTCCCCAAAGGGGAAGTGCTTGTGGCTTTTGGAGGTATGAACTAGTAAGTGACTAGTGAGCTCTCTTACCTAATGGTTAGCTAGCTACTTAGGAGGGGTACTTTATATTCTTGATTTGATTAACTAAAAATAGACAAAGGGAAAGTTAATTCTAGCTTTACCAACCCCCCTGTGATTCTATTGGGAGTTGAAATCTCCCAGATTTACATGCCTAGTCTCCCCAATGAAACATTTTATATAATTAACTTATATCTCTAAAGATCTTCTAGCTAAAGTTGCATGCAATATTGTACTTTCAAAGAGGAAATTATAATTGTTGGAGATGAGAGAAAAATAAAAGTGAGAGAGCAAAACCAATGATTGGTAGGTGCACTGACAAAAAGCCAATTGGGGGCAATCCATTTTAGATTTTCTCTCTCCACCCTGCTTAAATCTTTAAAATCCTAACAAGCAGGAATGTCTACACTCCTACTTAAGGATTAAGTGTTGAGGAGGATCGCCTATGACAAATATGTGCTAGCAACTGACAAATAAGAAACAACTAATAGACCCCCTGGGCTGTCCTAAGTCAAGCTTAAGCTACCGAAAGTGATGTTAAAAAAAGTCTATATATTTGTGTCCCTTCCTCTTGACTCTCTTTTTGTGGTGGAAGAGTTGAGCTTGGAGTCTCTCTCTCAGAGACATTGGGTTCGACTGGCGGTTTGGCTTATGGCAGTGTTTTGGCGTCTTGGCGTCTTGGCATGGGTCAGTTGAGGCATCTTCCATGAGCTCTCGTGGAGTTTAGACTGATTTCTTTTTTTTCTCCTTTACCTTTTCTAAAATGCCATCCTCCTAGGAGGCCCCTCATCTTGGAGGAGGCCTCATGACTGAGGTCTCTGAACTCCCCTTGACTCAGGCTAGGCTGAAGAAATTTTATACCCTTTTCCCTCTCTCTTCTTCTTAATTCCTTCCCTCTATATTAATTAAACCACCATAAAATTCCCAAACTGACTTGAGTATTTTTATTGGGATTTGAATTAATCCCTGGTGACCATAAGTATAATATATTAGTCAAAACCCCCTAAATTTAACCCTAAAATCCCCTTTATCATAAGAGTTTACATTCAGAATAAACATGTTCAACCCTCTTTAGTTCAATTAATTATACCCAAAATTCATTCTAGATCTTTGATTCAGTGTGTGGTTTCTACAGGTTTCTTTATGGCACTTTCTCTAAACAGTTCACTTTCTTGATTCTAGGAGTTAATGAGTTTCTTTTCCTGAAATTTCTCTCAACAAAATTTTAAATCTTAGATTTTATGAAAATTATGCAGATGAAAGGTAAAGATTTTATTTAAAAGGGGTGTTAAAAATAAATAATGTTTTTAGAAGAAGGAAGGCTTAGAATTCAATCAATAAACATTTATGAAGCACCTACTGTGTACTAGCCATTGTGCTAAACACTGGGGATACAAAAAGAGGCAAAAGACAATCTGCTCTCAAGGAATTTACAATCTAACTGGAGGGACAACAAGTAAACAAATCTATACAAAGCTACTCAATGCCTGAAATACTAGAGGAAAGGCAATTCATTTAAAAGGAGTTGAAAAAGACTTCCTGTGGAAGATGGGATTTTAGTTGGGACTTAAAGGAAGCCAAGGAGATCAGGAGTCATAGAGAAAGATTCCAATGCATAGGCGATTGTCAGAGAGAATGCCTGGAGCCAGAGATGGAGTATCTTATTTATGGAATAGCCAGGAGGCCAGTAAAACTGGAAAGGTCGAAGGGGGCTAGAGTGTAAAAGGCTTTGAATTTTGCATTTGCTCCCCAAAGCAATAGAAAGCCATTAGAATCTATTTAGCAGAGTGGGGAAGGATGACATGATGGGATCTGTGTTTTAGGAAAATCATTTTAAAGGCTGAATGTATTAGAGTGAGATTGAGAAAGAGTTCCTGTAGAAGAAAATCCTCTAGGATTTTAGCTGGGACCTGAAGGGAAGCCCGGGAGGTTGGAACTTCTAGATTATGAGTATTCCAGGCATGTTGGAAAGCCAATGAAAATGCCCAAAGTGGAGGGACAGAGTGTCTTCTTCTCACTGGATGGAAACATTCAAAGGTATAAGAAAAATGGAAAGAGGTAGGACTAGGTTATAAAGGATTTTGAATGCCAAGTAGGGGATTTTGTGTATAATACTGGAGAAAATAGGAAGTCACTGGAGTTTATAAAGAAGGGTTGAGACCTAGTTGGACCTGTCCTTTAGGAAAATCCCTTTGGTGGCTGAATGGAGGAGACACAGAGAGACCTGTGGCAGTCAGACTTACAACCAGGCTACTGCAGTAATCTATATGTGAGGAGATGAGCACCTGAATCAATAGGGCAGTGCCTTTATCAGAGGAGAGAAGGAGGTCTATTGGAGAGATATTACAAAGGTGGAATCAAGAAGCCTTGACGGTTTCGATATGGGGAATGACAGATGGTAAGGAGATGAGATTGACACCTAGGTTGTGAGCCTACAGGACTAGAAGTTTGACAGTCCTCTCAATAGTAATAAGGAAGTTTAGCAGAGGGAAAGATAATGAGTTCAGTTTTAGATGTGTTAAGATATCCACTGGACATCTAGCTCAAGATATCTGATAGGCAATTTAGAGATTCAAGTCTGCAAGTTAATAGAGAAGTCAGGGCTGATCAAGTAGATTTGAGAATCATCAGCATAGAGAAGAAAATTGAACCCAAGGGAACTAACTGATGAGATCAACAAGGGAAACAGAATAGAGGGTAAGGAGCAGAGGATCCAGGACAGCCCTGTGGGACACCTATGTTAGTGGGCATCACCTGGATGGAAATCTAGCAAAAGACAATGATAAGAGGCAGTCAGATAAGTAGGAGGGAAGTCAAGCTAGAGCAGTGTCTTGAAACCTAGAGAGAAGAAAGAGTGTTGTTTATCATTCCAGTTGTATCCAACTCTTTTGACACCTTTTGGGGTTTTCTTGGCAAAGATACTGGAGTAGTTTGCCATTTCCTTTTCCAGCTCATTTTACAGGTGAGGAAACTGAAGTAATCAGTGACTTATCCAAGGTCTCACACTAATCAGTGAGTCTTTGTGATTCTAGGCTTGGTACCCTATCCATTATGCACCTAGCTAGCTACCTTCATGCTTCATCTTTTTGCACTTCAGTTTCTTCATCTGTAAAATAGATTTAGCTTGATGACTCCCAAGGCCCATTCATCTCTAAATCTTTGTTCCAGACTTAGTATGAGAAAATTTAGAGTGAGAAATCAAACTTAAGCTTAAGCAAAGGAAAGAGACTTGACTAAGGTAATAACTAGTAGCTTTGGCTCCAGGATTTTTTTAGTGATTGCGCTTTTTAGATGGGAAGAATCTTTCCCTATCTATTAGTCCCATCTTGCCTAGCAGACCTACCTAAGGGTGACAGTATTTTTTCAGTTGGCCAGCTTCAGATCCATCCTGATTATATCAACTCTCCCCATGGGCCACACACTGCCTTCCAATGACTTCTCCTTGCCTATAGGGAAAAAGTCCAAATTCCTTATTCTGGCATTCCATAATCTGGCCTCAATATCCCTCTCTGACTCTATTTCTTACCATTTGTTGATATCAACCTCCTTTGTTAGAGTAAAACCAGTTTGTCATTGTTCACCAAGTACTTGATCTCCTATTCCTTTACTCACACCATTTCCCACCCTCTTCTTCTAAATTACTGGCTTTGGGGGATCCCCTTATTCTCAGTTTCCTTGATTATGATTTCAGGGGTCTCATATCCTCCTCTAGATCTATGACCTGCCTTCATCATTCAAGGTCTACTACAAGTCTCACCTCTTCCCTTGAACCATTTCTAGCCATCTTCCTACTGAATCACTCTATGAACTTCAGTAGCATCTGGGGGAGGGAGGAACAAACTTATTTGACAATCATTCACCACTTTGCTTTATTCTTCTTTTTTTTTAAGCCTTTATCTTCTGTCTTATTGATATTAAGTATTAGTTCCAAGGAGAAGGGATAGGCAATGGGGAGCAATTGTCTTGCCCAAGGTCACACAGCTAGGAAGCATCTAAGGTCAGATTTGAATCTTGGACCTCTTGCCTCCAGGCTGACTCTATTTACCCAACCACCTAGTTACCCTTTGCCCCTTATTTAAATTTTTCTCCAGATGTGTCTTTTCTCCTCAGACATTAAGCACCTTGAGAGCAGGGTCCTTATACTTTTGGGGGGGGTGGGGGGGCTTAGCACTGGGCTAGGCACATAGTAGATGTTCAATAAATATTTGTTGAATAAATGAAAAAATGAATGTCTTTGAGTCTATCTCTTCTCTCCATTTATGCACAAACATCTCAACCACACCCTCTCCGAATCTCCCTGCTCATCAGATATTTCAATAGCTGCTCCCAACTGATAAGAGCTTTCTTGATAACCTCCCTCCTCTTTAATTATGTTTAAATATTGATCAACTCAATGCAGAGCTGGTTAATATTCAACACATCCAAGCTCCTGAATGCCTCTTCCTGAGGCACTGCGACTCACCTGCCTTAGGCATCTAGGGATGGTGGAGAGCCCTGGCAAAGGATCCAGAAAACAGCCAGAAAAGAATCCAGAATAAAAAGAAATAAAACCATTAGCTTTGGTTCATGGACACACTGGCACATGCCAGAGAGCTGTGGGGAACTGGATTTAAGTGCGATTGGAACATATTTATTAAAATTAACAAAAATACAGCAGAACATAGAAAATGTTGCATTTTAAACCAAGGTCCACATAGATAGCCAGCAGGTATTATATATAGATTAGTGGTCCTTGTATTTATTTATTTATTTTATATATATTGTTTTTATTTTATATCTGTCTTAAACTACTAACCCACTGTTGGACTTTGAACTATTTATATTCTGATCCTTTAATACATACAGACAGACACACATACATGTACATTAATATATACATTGACATGCATATATAATACATACAAACACATGGAGACACCCCCAGGGATCAGTAGAGTACCTGCCACCTAGTACATACTTTGTCAATATTTATTGATTAAATGACCTTAGGTAAGTCATTTTTCCTGAGTTTCAGTTCCCTTATCTCTCAAATGGGGCTAATATTGCTCACTTTTACTTATCTCACAAGGTTGGTGTGAATAATAAATGAGAAAATGGAGGGGAAGCAGCTTTGCAAAAGTATTCTTTATATGAGAGGTGTTAGTTATCTGGAGCCATTTAGATTTTTATGCTTTTAAAAACTGCTTTGAGCCCTAACTGGGCTGCTAAGGAGAGGAAACTGGACAGGGTCCTTCAGAATCATCTTCTTAAAACTCTTTAACTAAAGGCAGCTGACAGCACAGTGGATAGAGCACAAAGATTTGAGTTCAAATCTAGCATCAGACACTCTGAGCTGTGTGACTCTGGGAAAGTCTGCCTCAGTTTCCTTAACTGTAAGATGGAGATAATTATAGACTCTACTTTTCAGGTTTGTTGGGATGATCAAATGAAATAGTGATGGTAAAATGCTTAGAACAGTGTCTGGCACAAAGTATGCACTACTTAAATCCTTATTCCCTTCCCATTAGGCTCACCAAGGTAGAAGCACCAACAAGCAGCAATAATAGAAAGATCCTCTAAGTGGGGGCAGCTGGGTGGAACAGGGGATGGAGTGCTGGGTCTGGAATCAGGAAAATTCTTCTCCCTGAATTTAAATCTACTCTCAGACAACTGATAGTTGTGTGACCCTGGGCAAGTTGCCTTAGTTTACTCATCTGTAAAATGAGTCAGAGAAGGAAATGTCAAACCACTCCAGTATCTTTGCCAAGAAAACCCCAAATGGGATCACAAAGAGGCTGAAACAAATACATCCAACAACAAATATATTGCCTTTGCTCCCAGCAAAAGGAGGCCTAAAAAACTCAAACAAATTTTCCTTTTACCAGAGACCTCAAGAGAAAGTGATTATGATCATCTCTTTTGAAAATGGGTTGGGTTTTTTTTTTTAATAAAGTAAATGGCAGTGAATAGAGCCTTAGCCTAAGAGAAAATCTCCCCCAAAATATACTGGCTGTGTGACTCTGGGCAAGTCACTTAACCTCTTGATGATTCAGGTAGATCTTTAAGACTATAAATCACATAGAGGTGCATCTTTTTGAAAGCCAATTTGCCATTTTCTATAGCAGTGAGATCACATGTTCAGGTCCATCGTTTCTCTTCCCAAGGGATTTCTCCTTTGGTTTTCCTTCTGTGATAAGGATTATTATCCTCATTTGACAGATGAGGAAACTGAGTCTTATGAGATACAACAATTTGTTCTAAATCATTGAATCACAGAATCCAAGAGCTGGAAGATGCCTCACATATAATTTTTTTCATTGTCCATAGAGTGAATCATAGGAGAACTGGGACTTCGAGTTGAGAGGGAACTCAGGGATCATCTGGTCTCACTCCTTTATTTTACATATGAGGAAACCGAGGCAGAGAGAAATGAAGTGACTTACTGAAAGAGCTGGAATTCAAACTCAAGTCCTCTCGGTCCCAGTCTAGTACTGTTCACGTTCTGCCAAGAATACAGGACTTCTGACCTTTAGCACTTGTGGTCCTGCCACTGTGTCTTTCAGACTTCATTACCTCAGTAGCCAGTGACTGACAACCCACGAGAATCCCAGAGCACAAACCCTTGTCTAAAGCCATTCTTGGGCAACAAAGAAGTTGTCATGTCTCTTGGTGACTTAAGTGGGAGCTAAAAGAATTATTAAAGTATCTATCGTGCATTAAACTCTTTATTTTCCTTTTTATATCTTTATCTTCCACCTTAGAATTAGTACTTTGTATTCTAAGGCAGAAGTGTGGTACAGCTAATCAACAGAGTTAAGTGACTTGCCCAGGGTCATACAGTTAGGATGCATCTAACTTCACATTTGAACTCAGAACTTCCCAACTCTATGCCTGGCTAAGTCACCTAGCTACCTCCCCTCCCACCAACAATAAATTCTTTTTTTTTAAACCCTTACCCTCCCTCTTAGAATCAATACTATGTATTGGTTCAAAGGCAGAAGAGTAGTAAGGGCTAGGCAATGGAAATAAAGTGACTTGCCCAGGGTCACACAGCTAGGAAGTGTCTGAGACCAGATCCATGATGAACTCTTAATGACTTAGAATTCCATCTTATCTGTTTCAGCTTAATAACTCTCCAAAGAAAATAGTAGCTGTTCTCCATTTGCTAAATGCAGCGTCAGTGCTGTGGTCACAGACCTTCACCATCATCATCAACAATTAGGCAATGGATGGCAACCGAATGTCCAACTCTGCACCAACCGAGCATCCCACAGTCCCTGTTCTGGAGGAGTCTGCAGCCTAATTGGGAGCCTGGACACAAAAAGATAACTGGTACTATGAGATAGAAATCAAAGAAAAATTACAGACAAGAAACTATAATACAAGGGTTCCCAACCCAAGGAGCATATACAGCTGGGTTTGGGGAGCTTCTCAAGGAGGTACAGAGAATATTTGGTAAATAACTATATTATCCTACTGAAACATCCCAAAATTGATAATAAACAAATCTATGACTGGACTGGTGAAGAGGCAAGAGTAGAATGGGAGAGATCTTTGCATCTGAACAATTTGAAAAGAGAGTTGAAGAAATAATTTCCACTGTCTAAAACCAAATGCATGAGGGTTAGATACAAAAAATCTTTTTATCCTGAGCAAGAGAAAATCAATGACAATGATCCGATGAAAGAAAATGGGGCTAGAAGGCTTAAGTTCCATTTATAATAACTTATCTCTGTGAATTAGAATGTTTTTCTTCATATTTCTTTATTAATACAGTAAAAATTGCATTCTCGGGTATATCATACTTTCCCTCCTATCCTGTAAAGATTAAAATTTAGGGGAGACTGAGGCAGGTAGAAATTAGTTTCTCTCTGCAAGGAGTATTATATTTTTATGAGGTTTATTGAAGATTAAAATATAAAGAAAATACAAGTAAGAAAAGCACATGTCTAGGCCCAGAGAGCCTATTCACGACCACTCACATCTTGCCTGCTAGGTGGAGAGCTGCGTGTGCTCCGAAACAGAAGTAAAAAGAGAAAAAAAAAAAGAGCCCCCACCTACGGCAGAGAGCCCTTAAATAATATTTTGCTCTCGTCCCAGGTGAGAATTCAGTGAGATTACAAAGCATTCTGGGGAAGTGGAGCACAGACCTCTGGGGATTGAAGTCCTGGATTCGAGTCTATTTTTACAATCCCTACATCCTAGAAGGCATCCACTGACAAAAAAGTATATAAATTATATCTTTCGTGTTTATTGATTAGTTCTTTTTCTAGTGGTAGACATTCACAAGTTATTCTTCAAATATTAATCCTATAGTTGTAAATACTATTCTCTTGGTTTTACTTGTTTTGTTCTTCATTATTTCATGTTCTTGATCTAATCCAAAGCAAGAAACAAACTGGAGGCTGGACACAATATATGGTCATCCTTTTCAAAAACTATAATGAAGGTCAGCTGACAATATACAGTATTGATTCTAATATGGAAGGTAAAATTTTTTTTTAATTTTTATAAAATAAAAATAAGCCATACAGAAAATGAAGGTGTTGGTGGACAGTAAATTAAATCAAGGGTCTCATTAATTTACAAGGCTATATTGTGTTAAACATTTAACCACTCTATGACTGAGATTACCAAAGTTTTCCTTATGAAAAATTAAATTTTTTATTTGTTACATACCATAAACTCTAAAATTTGTTACCATTCACTTTATTTTTTAAAAAACCCTTACCTTCTGCCTTGGAATCCATACTGTGCATTGGTTCCAAGGCAGAAGAGAGGTAAGGGCTAAGCAATGGGGGTTAAATGACTTGCCCAGCATCATACAGCTAGGAAGTATCTAAGGCCAGATTTTAACCCAGGACCTCCCATGTCTAGATCTGACTCTCAATCCACTGAGCCACTCAGCTACCCCCTCTTATTCACTCTAAAGAGAAGGGGATGGTTAGCTGAAGGATTTGCTGAAAGCCAATGGGACATAGGAGCTGAAAAATATTGGGAATCTCTACTCTAAGAGATGAAAGGAGGGCAAGACCCTTGTGGGCACAGGAACTTGATGGAAAGGAGCCAAGAACTGGGTCTTACAAAGTGACTTTTAGCAGGGATAGGAGAAAGATTGACACATCTGTTTAGAGACTAAGCACAAGCAAAGCCAGGTGCATAATAAAGCAAAAGATGAGTCCATGATGGCTTGTAGGCTAAGAAGACTTGAGATCTGGTTCTTGGAAAGGAATGAGAAGAGATAAGGCTAGTGTGGTACCACTTTGTAGGACACATCTAAGTCAGCAGGAACTCTGGGCCCTGAAGAAATCACAAAACTTAAAGCTGGAAGAGAGAAGTGAATTTTTTACTTATTTTGCTTGAATTTCACTGCCACCAGTTCCAAACCATGGTTCTTCCCTCCTGCTTTCTAGCCTTCCTTTATGTGTCTTCCCCCTCTAGAATGTAAGCTCCTGGAGGGCAGGGATTATCTTGCCTGCTTATATCTATATCCCCAGTACTTAGTATAATGCCTAGAACATAGTAAATAAGTGCTTTGTCAATCTCTGTATGTGTGTATCTATCAATCTTAAGTATTAAGATCATTTTGATCCCACACATGGATTGGAAAAATAATCCTGGTTTCCTGGTAGTTATGCCAACCAAGCACACACTGTAGTATATCCTAACAAGCTTAACAGATTTACAAGCTTGGTAATGGACTCAATGTCTGTTACCCAAGGACTACATTAGGCTGATCAACGGGTTCTACACCAAGTAAAGAATTTTCTGGCCATAATATCTCATGGAGACCGCGGAGATACAGAGGGTCTATGATACAATTTGGTGAAGTGTAGCCACACTGATGAAATATTAAATCTTAGCATCATTCTAAGGACATTCCTGAGGGACTTACAAAAAAGAACACTATCCACATCCAGAGGAAGAACTGTGGGAGTAGAAACACAGAAGAAAAACAACTGCTTGATCACGTGGGTTGATGAGGATATGATTAGGGATGTAGACCCTAAATCAGCAGTTCTCAACCTCTCAATTTGTAGCAATGAGAATACATAATGCCGAGAGACTACTACTATCAAGTATTGACATTCCAAATCATAACTGTAGCAAAATTACAGTTTTGAAGTAGCCACCAAAATAATTTTTTGGTTTGGGGTCACTGCAACATGAGGAACTGTAATGCGAGGTCACGGCATTGGAAAGGTTGAGAACCACTGCTCTAAAGGATCACCCTGGTGCAAATATCAATAATATGGAAATGGGTCTTGATCAATAGCCCAGTGGAATTACTCATTGGCTACGGGAGGGGGGTGGTAGGAAAGGGAAAGAACATGATATATCAATCATATTTCAATATTTCAATATATCTCAGAGGGTCAGCAGAAGAAATTAAATGGGAATTTTGCAGAAGCCATAGACAACATATGAAGACCTGTAGATGGCATAGAAAAAGTTTAGAAACTCAGAAAAAACATAAAGTATATGTAAATAATGAACACAAAGGCTAGAAATGTTAACGTTGACCTACATATAACCTTTGACCAAAAACTTAGCCCAAATTTTACAATAAGGTAGCATAAGTACCCCATAAAAGAAAAAGAAAAAATTCAGACTTCTCTGGAATGATGAAAGGGGCAAAAATTTTATGTGGATTTTCCAGATTGTGGGGCCTCTAAGATATGGAAGGGAAGCCTGTATATCTTTGAACAAGCCATATTACTTTTAGGTCTATTCCTTGAAGAAATTTTATGGAAAAAAAAAGGAAAAGGACTCATATAAAAAATTTTAGAGCAACTCTTTATAATAGCAAAGATTTGGAAACTAAGAGTTCCTATCAGTTGGGAAATGGTTCAACAAATTATGGTATGAGAATGTAATGGAAATTCATTGTATGATAGGACAAGATAAAAGACAGTTTTTTGTTTTTGTTTTTATAAAACCCTTATCTTCTGTCTTAGTGCCTGTTCTAAGACAGAGAGTAGCAATGGGAGTTAAGTGACTTGCCCATGGTCACACAGCCAGGAAGTCTGAGGCTTTTGAATTGAAGAGTTGAACTCAGGTCCTCTGAAATCTCAACCTTGCTCTCCACATTGAGCCACCTAGATGTCCCTAAAGCAGAAATTTTTCATTGCAGAAAGTCTTAAGGCTTTCAAAGTTATATTTGTTTTTACAGTGTTATTGCTATTGTAGAAAATGCTCTCCTTATTCTCACTTTATTCTGCATTGGTTCATACAAGTCTTTTTAGGTTTCACTAAAACTGTCCCTTTTATCTTGTCTTATGGTGCAATAAAATTCCATTACATTCCCAAGCATGTTCTATTTGAACATGCATACTTCTTACAAGCGTTTTATTTGTCTTTTGTTTTTCAATGGAGGAATAGGAGAAAAAAATTGATGTTTGTTCATTGAAAGAAATTAACTACAAAATAATCACACGCCATAACGTCCTTAAGAAACTCCCCCATCCTAAAGTCCCTATTTGCATCACACAGAAATTTTTAGTGTGCTCTTTTAAGGAAAGTAGAAGGATTATTCTGAGCGAGGGATGAGATAAGGTAGGATTCCCTAAACCTTGCTATTATGGCTTTCAAAAGGTCACTGAAATGCGCGACACCATCTCCTTACCCAAGGAGGGGGCTAAAAGAGAAGAAAAGAATCCATCCAAGTATCTGACTACATTGAGAGTCTGCCCCCTTTCCCAGAGAAAATACAAATTCTCAAGAAAATATCCTGTAACTGAGAGGTTGGCCTGGGCTAATTTCTGGCCTCCTTTAAAAGTCTTCTCATTTCATGTAGCTTCTAAGCAAGGTCTAGGGAGAATGACGAGAGCATTAACATTCTCAAAAGAATCTCTTCCACCTTGGAGCTCAATGGGCTTTCTGGAATAAGTGCTAACACTCCAGTTTTCCCTCCTCTGACTCCACTCCAAGGTTTTAGTTTTTTTATTGCATTGGAGAGAAGGAAGGGAAAGTTAGTTCTTTAATCTCTGCACCTAAGAGGTACCATTGTTTCCCCTGGTGGAAAATTAATAAAAAAAAGTTGTACAATTTTGTTTCTCTGGAGGATTTAAATGTGATTATCCTACAGCTTTGGCCCAGATCCTCCTCCTTCTCTTACTTAAATACTGGTCTTTAGTTGAATTGATGAATAGCACTAATTTTTGAACTCTGACCAGCTATCCTCATTAATTAAGGCATTCATCTAACAAGCATTTATTCCAGAATTTATTTAGCAGTTCTAGTTATGACTTGCTAATCCCATCCTATTTGACAGTAAGCTCCTTTTGGACCCGGAGGTTTATTGAGACAGAATAGCCCTCAGTGGTTAGGCCACTGGGCTAATGGTAGGAAGGGCACAGATTCAACCCATAAGTGAACCAGTAAGCTGTGCTTGGTTCCAACTTGGGAGGATTACATTCATGACCCAACTGCCTCCTCCCCGGAACCAACTGATCAGCTACCTTACAGATGTGTACTTTTGATGTCAAGAGAGCCTGGGACATAGACAATGCCACAAACATCTGTACCCACTTCTGGAAAGATAAACTGATTATGGGTCCAAGATGTCACTGCTGTTTATCCAAGATGGCCCCACTACAGATTCCTAGTACATCATAGGGCACCCAGGGTAGAGTCTTTCTAAGTACTAACTGCCTCCATGTCTACATGCTCTTCTCCCATAAGGCACACTTCAAGTTTCAACACCAGAGCTCTACTATACATTTAAGATCAAACACTATTGGGAATCAGACAAGATCATAAATCTAACAGAGATCATGATATTTCTTCATGCGGTGGCAGTAGTGCTTGGGATCCTACTATCATAAATTCTGAGCTATAAGGAACTTCTGTGGTCCATACCCAAACAAGAATCCCCCACAGCAGTATGAGCAACAAGTTGTCATCTATCTTTGCTTGAGGGGAATTCCCCTCCACTCCCCAGGCGGTCATCACAAGACACAAGACAATGGCTCCAAGGCAAAGTTGTCTGGAAGCTGTCAATCACTGGGAAGCTCATATCTCTAATCCAAAAAAATCATCCATTTAGTGCTGGAAAGAATTTTAGATACAGAGAGGATAAGTGACTTACCCAAGGCTGCCAAGCTTGGAAGCATTTGAGTCAAAAATTGGAGCTTAAGTCTTCCTGGAGCAAATGTGGTGCTAAGCTTGAAGGCAGGAAGACCTGAATTCAAATCCTGCCCCAGATATTTACTAAATGATTACCCTGGACAAGTCACTCAACCACTATTTGCCTCCATGTCTCATTTCTAATCATTGTACCAACCCTATAGGGTTATTGTGAAGATTAGATGAGAAAATATTTGTAAAGGACTTAGAATGTGCTTTACTTACAGTAGGTGCTAAATAAATCTTCATTTCCTTCCTGATTCAAAGTTTCATATTCTAAGTTTCTATTTAATGAAGGGCTTTACAGACCTCAATGAATCAGTTCTAGGAGCCAAAGTAGTTGGAAAATTGTCTTTTTTTGGAGACCAGGATATTACGAATTGATGTTTCTATACTATTCTCATTTGTAGAACCCTGGAGGTCTGTCTAGATTTCATTAGACAGTAGGATTTAGAAATATCAGGAACCCTTAAAGGGCATCTTAATCCAATTTCCTTACTTTACAAAGAGATTAAAATAACTTGTCCAAAGCCAAACATAATGCATAATAAGTGGCAGGACTAGGAATTTGAAATCCAGACCTCCTGATTCTAAATCCAGTATTCCTTCTACTTAGCCAAGATTTCAGAGGTTCCATTTACTTTCCCTTCATTGAGGCACCTAGGTAGCTCAGTGGCTAGAGTACTGGAACTGGGGTCAGGAAAACCAGAGTTCAAATCTATTAGAGGTAAAAAAAAAAAACCAGCCAGCCTTTTTGCCACCAACAACTAAGAAGAACAAATCTGGCCTCAGATACTTGGTTAGCTTTGTGTCCCTGGACAAGTCACTTAACCTCCGCCTCAAATTCCTCAACTGTAAGATGAGGATAATAACAGTAACTATCTCCTAGGGTTATTGTGAGAACCAAATGAGATAATATTTGTAAAGCACTTAGCACATTGCCTGGCACATCATAAACACTTTCTAAATGCTTATTTCCTTACCCCTTTCATAATTCCAACAGAAAATTAATGATTTTTCAAACAGTCATGCCAAGATCTAGTAGAAATGGATTAGGAGAGCTGTGGGTCATATATTAACTTAGTTTTTAAAATGTAACATTATCCATGCTTTATTTTATTTTTATTTATTGCATGAAGTATTTCCCAATTATATTTTCATCTGGTTTGGCCAAGATTCAGGAGTGTTGTGGACCATGGGATTGACACCTGTGCTCCTTGTCACTGACCTCATTGTTGTATGCCTGTGAAACCCGGATGGTAGTATACCAGTGCCATGGCAGGAACCTGAATGGCTTCCATCTGAGCTGTCTCAGGAGGATTCCAAAGATCCCCTGGCAAGATAAGGTACCAGACACTGTCAAGCATTCAAACTTTATTGCAGAAAGTGCTCCAGTGGATTCACCACATTGTTCAAATGCCAAATGTGAAGACACAATACAAGGATGTCCTCTAAGTCTCTGAAGAACTCTGCTGTTGATTTTGAGACATGGGAGACACTGGCACAGGACCAGCCAGCATGCAGGACCATGCCTGCATCAAAGAAAGTGATTTCCTCTGGGAGCAAAGCAGAATTGCAATCGCTCAAGAGAACATGAGATGGGCACGTTTAAGACATCTCCATCCCAAATGTTCACATGAGCTATTTGTGCCCAACCTCCTGGGCAGAGGCTTCTGAGCTCATATAAGTCCAATCGGCCATAGCTGGGGATGCTGTACGTTAGCCCCGACATCAAGACATCATTTTGGTTCTCTTTGAGAATGAAAAACAATAACCAACTAACATTAAAGGTCTCCAGCCTCTGGAATATTTTTTCTTGCTTATATAGTTGGAGAATCATAAGAATTCTAGCTGAAGGGGCAACTAGGAAGCACAGTGGATAGAGTGCTGGGTCTGATATTAGGAGGACCTGGACCTAAATCTGACCTAGCTACATGACTCTGAGCCAGTCACTTAATCACCATTTACCTAGCCCTTACCACTCGGCCTTAGAACTCAATAAATGTTGATTCTAAGGCTGAAGGTAAGGCTTAAAAAAAAAAAAGAATTGATACTAAGGCAGAAGGTAAGGGTTGTTGATTTATTGGTGTGTTTTTTAAAAGAATTATAGCTAGAAGGGAGAGACCTTAGATATAAACTGGTTCAAATCTCTCATTTTACAGATGGGAAAACCAAGATACTCAAAGGTTAAATGACCTGTCCAAAGTCATATAGGGAGTGAGCATCAGCTCTAAGATTCAAATCCAGATCTCTGATTCACCAGTCAATCAGTGTTCTTTCCAGTTCCCTGTACTATATACATATACATACCTAGTATACCACACTACTTTGAGCCCGAGATTCTGTCAGATGCTATGGGAAGTATAAAGAAAACATATTTCACTCTGCATCAGTTCATGGAGATCTTTCCAGTTCACATAGAAATCAATCAATTCATCATTCTTTTGAGCACAATAGTGTTCCATCACCAATAGATCCACAATTTGTTCAGCCATTCCTCAATTTATGGGCATCCCTTCATTTTCCAATTTTTGGCCACCACAAAGAGCGCAGCTATGAATATTCTTGTACAAGTCTTTTTCCTTATTATCACTTTTGGGTACAAACCCAGCAGTGCTATGGCTGGATCAAAGGGCAGGCAGTCTTTTAGTGCCCTTTAGGCATAGTTCCAATTGCCCTCCAGAATGGTTGGACCAATTCACAACTCCACCAGAAGTGTATTAATGTCCCAATTTTGCCACATCCCCTCCAACATTTATCACTTTCCTTTACTGTCATATTGGCCAGTCTGCTAGATGTGAAGTGGTATCTTGGAGTTGTTTTGATTTGCATTTCTCTAATCAGGAGGGACTTAGAACATTTTTTCATATGATTATTGATAGTTTTAATTTCTTCATCTGAAAACTGCCTTGACCATTTCTCAATTGGGGAATGAGACACAGAAAATTTAGCTGTATTGTGGGGGCCAACAAGGACAGCATGCCCACTTTCTAGAAGAACTAGAGAGGCATCAAGGTGCTCTGATGCGATGCTTAGAGTACTGGACCCAGAGTTAGGATGACCAGAGTTCAAATCTGGTCTCAGACACTTCCTAGATATATGACCCTGGCCAAGTCATTTAACTGCTGTGTCTATATCCTCATCTGCAAAATAGAGATAGACAATAGCACCTGTCTTCCATTGTTGTAAATATAGAATGAAAAAATATTTGTAAATCACTTTGCAAACCTTAAATAATGTTAATAATTGTTTAAGAGTCAGACATTACACTAAGAACTGAAGATACAAATACAAAAAGACAGTCCCTGCCTCCAAGGACCTTATAATCTAATGGAGAAGATGAGACCCAAAAGAAATTTTTTTAATGGGGGAAGGAATGGGGGGGAGGTATCCAATGTTGGAGGATGGAGGAAAAATCAAAGAAATCCAAAATGAATGCAGCCAGGTGGGAGAAATAAAGGCTAACTATTATTAGCTATTAGCTAAAAAGACACACCCTGATGCTAACAAGATTTTGGTCATTTTTTTCTAAAATCCCCAGGTAAATAGGAATTGGATCACTTTACACATATGATGTAAAGAATAGAGTACTAGGCACTGAGAAGAGGTAGGCTCCAATTCTGATCATGTGACTGACCTTAGTCAATCTCATCATCTTTCTTTTCATTTCTCATCTCCCTATCAATATTATAAGGAGGAGAGGCTAGATCAAATGTTCTCTAACTTTTAATTTACAATTTAAAAAAATATTGTATTTTATTTTTGCCAAATTATTTGTAAAAACAATTTTTAACATTCCTTTTTAAAATTTTGGGTTTCAAATTCTCTCTCTTAACTACCCTCCCTTCTTTCCTCTCCTCTCTACTATACCTTTTCCCTTCCTGAGATTTTACATGTGCAATCATGTCAAACATTTTTCCATATTTGTCTTTTTGTGGAAGAAATCTCAAACAAGCAACACCAATGAAAAGAAAGTGAAATCCAGGCTGTTTTGATCTACATTCAGACTTCATCAGTTCTTTCTCTGAGGGCGGATGGTATTTTCCAACATGAATCTCTGGGAATATCTTGGATCACTGTATTGCTGAGAGTAACTAGGTCATTCACAGTTCTTCATCAGAAAACTGCTTTCACCGTGTACCATGCGCTTTTGGTTCTTCTCACTTCACTTTCTATCAGTTCATCTAAGTTTTTCCAGAGTACATTTACAATCTTAAAAATTATTGAGGAATTTTATGAGTCATATCTATTAATGTTTACTACATTAGAAATTAAAAGATTTTAGTATTATAAAAATAGCTTTGACTTCATGGCTCTCTGAAAGGATCTTGGGGACCTTATAGGGATCTCTTGACCATACTTGGAGAATTCTTCAAGTTTCCTTCTCCATCCTTTGATCTTTAGGTGACAAGCTTGGGGTAGATCCTGAAGATTATTTGCAGATATAAACAAAAAATGCATAAGCATACATTTATGTCAACTTATCTCCTCATCCCCCTCCTCTGCTACCCTCCCTTCTGCAAGATGCCTTTCCTAGTCTTTAATCTTAGTATCTTTCTTCTGAAATGCCTGTCAATTTATCCTGTCTACATCTCATTTCAATTCATCAATCAACCTTTATTAAGCACCTGCTATGTGTCAGGCACTGTGCTAAGTGCTTATTTGTACAGTTGTCTACGTGTAGACGTGTAGAGTCTCCCTTAGTAGCCTGTGAATTCCTGGAGAGAAGAGAATGCTTTTTGCTCCTCCTTGTGTCCCCAGTGCTCAGTCCAGTGCCTGGCACATGGTAGAAGCTTAACAAATGTGAGTTGACTGATACCTCCACCAATGTTCAGAGTTCACAGAATCCATTACAGTCAAAGAGAATCCACCACAGGGACAATCAAAATCTATGTCCTTCTAAAAGGAGAAAGGCAGTATGGTGAGTGGATGGAGCCATTTTTGACATCATCAATACGATTTGGATTCTAGTCCCTCTCTAGCACATACTGGCTTCTGGGACCATGAGCAAATTACTTAACTTCTTGATGCTTTATAGGAAATCCTCTAAGACTATAAATTGTGGAGAAGCTTCTAACTAGCATTGGTTGGAGTCTCTTTACTTCTGAGTTCCTCATACCAATGAAATCACAAGTCTGGTCCCTATCTCTTCCAAAGGGAGTTTCTGATAAAAGGATAAAATTTCCTTCTTATTGGAATGAACCATAAATAGAAAGTCCTAATGTTTATTTCTAATAGTAGCTCATCTTTTAAAGTGATTTCCTTGTCACACCTGGGGACCATCCTCAAGTCACTTCATTTCTATGGACCTCAGTTTTCCTCCTTTTAAGTGAAAACTCCCTTCATCACCTAGGACAGTGTTGGCTAAGGTTTTAAAGTTCTAGTGCCCAAATGGTAATTTCAAGCTGCCTGTGAGCCACCCCCAACCCCCACCCTCCACATTACCCCAGAGAGCAGAGGAAGTGCTCACTTTTAGTGGCTGGACAGAGGGGTGGGGCACACAAAAAATGCCCTGGGGGCTGGGAAGAAGGGAATAGGGCTCCCCTAGTACCAAGTGCCTAGCTTTGTACAGGTGCCAGGCCTTTGCCAGTGCTGCCTTAGACACCACAAAAAGATTGAAACAACTCATATACTTTTATTATTTAAAGTGTATATTTTACCTATTAAAGTTTATATTTTATATTTAAAGCTTATGAAGCATTTTTCTGTAAAGTGATGGATCATATTAGTTTGGGAGAATAAGATAAGTGATTCTCTCTCTGAAACCCAACTCTTCTCTCTTCTTTAATTTGTCCTTGTTAATGATTCCTAACAAATATTTACCCATCCCTACATTGCTTCCAGCAGAATTTCACAATTGCAGTAACACATAGGTTAAGTATTACTTAAGAAATTATTACTTCCTAGAGGTATTCTCTTTGTGTCCTCAGAACCTGAGAGTGGTTGGCACATAGTAGGCATTTAATAAATGTTAGCTTGATTGAATTATGGGATACTGGAAAGAGCACTGATCTTGTGGCAGAAGATTTGGGTTTGACTCTCAGTTCTGTCATTTATCAGATGTGTGGCCCAAGGCAAATTATTTTTAATGTGGATTAGATCTCTAAGAGTCCCTGAGACTCCTGAATGAAGGCAGAAACATTATTATGCTCTTACTATGTGCCAAGCACTTTGATAAGTGCTGATGTTAAGTAGAAAAAATGAGATAGTTCCTACTGTCAAGGAGCTTACACTCTGAGTAAGACAACACAAATCTGAGATATCAGTTGCAAAACAGATGAAAAAGCCCCAAAGTCATAAGGGGACAGAAGCAGGATGCATATATTTTTACTACCTACCTCATGGGATCATCATGAGTAATGTGCTCTGGAAACCTCAAAATGTCATATGAGCTATTATTATTGTTTCGGGGAAGAGGAATCATTAAATAGATACATTACACGAATCTGATCACTCAAAGTGCTGACTTGGTATCTTTTTTTAAAAACTTAGTTTGTTACATTAAATACCGAGTTAACTCCCTCTTCTCTCCCCCATCATAGAGGGCATCATTTGAAAACTCTGGCTTATTTCTGTTTATCAGTTCTTTTTCCAGGGATGAACATACACAACTTATTCTCCGAACAATATTTCTGTTGCTGTATATTGTCTTGGTTTTTCTGCGCATTTCACTCTTCATAATTTCATGTAGGTCTTTCCATGTTTTTCCAAAATTAACCTGTTGGTCACTTATTTTTTATATATTTTTTCATTTAAAAAAATATTTTATTTTCTCAATTACATGTAATACCTATTTTCAACATGTTTTCCAAAAATATAAGATCCAAATGGTCTCCCTTCTTCCTTTCTCTACCCTTCCAGAGATATTAAGCAATTTGATCTGGGTTATACATATTATCATGCAAAACATACTTCCATATTGGTCATTGTTGTAAAGAAATACTCATATGAAACCAAAACTCCAAAATAAAATAAAAACCCTAATAAACTAAAGTGAAAAATTTTATGCTTTGATCTGTATTCCAATTCCAACAGTCTTTTCTCTGGAGAAATGTCCTGGATGATTGGACTGCTGAAAGTAGCACAGTCTATCACATCTGATTGTCCCACAATATTGCCGTTACTGTATATGTTTCCCTGTTTCTGCTTATTTCACTCTACATCAGTTTACAAAGATCTTTCTGGCTTTTTCTGAAATCATACTGCTCATAATAACTAAAAGCACAATAGCGTTCCATTATCATCATATACCACAATTTGTTCAGCCATTCCTCAATTGACGGACATCCCCTCAATTTCCAATTCTTTGCCACCACAAAAAGAGCTACTATAAATGTTTTGTACAAATTAATGTCCCCCCTCCCCTTTCTTTAATCTCTTTGAGATACAGAGTTAATAGTGGTATTTACAGGATCAAAGGTTATGGCCAGTTTTATAGCCCTTCAGGCATAGTTCCAAATTGCCTTCCAAAATGATTAGATGAGTTCACAACTCCACCAATAATGCATTAGTGTCCCAATTTTGCTACATTCTCCACCAACATTTATCATTTTCCTTTATTGTCATATTGGCTGATGGTCATTTCTTTTTTTTGGGAGGAGGGACTTTTCCCCTCCTCCAATTTTATTTTATTTTTTTATATTTTGAAAATTTTATTAGTCAATTTAGGACATTATTCCTTGGTTATAAGAATCATATTTCTTTCCCTCCCTCCTCTCCTCCCACCCCTTCCCATAGCCAAAGCACAATTATACTGTGTTTTTTGCATGCCTTTAATCAGAACTTATTTCCATGTTGTTAATGTTTGCACTAGGATGATCATTTAGAGTCTACATCCCCAATCATGTCCCCCTCAACCCATGTAATTAAGCAGTTGTTTTTCTTTGGTGTTTTCTGCTCCCAGTTCTTCCTCTGAATGTGGATAGTGTTCTTTCTCATAGATCCCTCTGAGTTGTTCAGAATCACTGCATTGCCACTAATAGAGAAGTCCATTGCATTTGATTGTACCACAGTGTATTAGACTTTGTGTACAATGTTGTCCTGGTTCTGCTCCTTTCACTCTGCATCAATTTCTAAAGGTCTTTCCAGTTCACATGGAATTCCTCCAGTTCATTATTCCTTTGAGCACAATAGTATTCCATCACCAACATATACTGCAATTTGTTCAGCCATTCCCCAATTGAAGGGCATCTGTGAATTTTAGATTTAGTCTACCCTGTTTAGTCTTTCTAGGAACCAGGAATGTATACATCCCCACTTAAGGATTAACTGTGAAGAGGATGGTCTATGACTGACATGTGCTAGCAAGTGACAAATCAGAAACAACTGACAGACCCCTGGGCTGTCCTAAGTCAAACTTAAGCTACCATTGGTACATGTGAGACACTTTGAAAGTGATATAAAGAACTGTCTATATATTTCACGTCACTTCTGCTCTCTCTCTCTCAGATGGACTCTCACAGTTCGGCATTGGGAGCTCATGGCCGTGTTCTTGGTGTGCTTGCAGATTTTTGGTTTTGTAGCATGGTTTAGGTGAGGAATCTTCCCTGAGCAACTGTGGTGATTGGTTGCTGATTCCTCCTTTCCTAAAGCACTCTCCTCCTAGGACATCCCTCCTCTCAGAAACCTCGTGACTGCAAGCCAAGCTAGATTTAATCTTCTGAGGAGGCCTTGTGGCTGAGTTCTCTGAACTTCCCTTGGCTTAGATTAAGCCGGAGAAATCTTACACTCCTTCCTCTCTCTCTTCTTCTTAATTTCTTCCTACTATTGTAAGTAACCACCATAAAAATCCCAAACTGACTTGAGTATTTTATAATTGGGATTGAATTTAAATCCCTGGGGACCATGAAAATAATATGTTCAGTCAACAACCCTAATTTTACCCTTAACACATCCCCTCATTTTCCACTTTTTTGCCACCACAAAGAGTGCAGCTATGAATATTCTTGTACAAGTCTTTTTCCTTATTATCTCTTTGGGGTACAAACCCAGAAGTGCTATGGCTGGATCAAAGGGCAGACAGTCTTTATCGCCCTTTGGGCATAGTTCCAAATCGCCCTCCAGAATGGTTGGATCAATTCACAACTCCACCAGCAATGAATTAAGTGTCCCTACTTTGCCACATCCCCTCCAGCATTCATTACTTTCCTCTGCTGTCATGTTAGCCAATCTGCTAGGTGTGAGGTGACCTCAGAGTTGTTTTGATTTGCATCTCTCTGATTATAAGGGATTTGGAGCACTTTTTCATGTGCTTGCTGCTGTGTATCCCTTCAATTTCCAATTCTTTGCTACCACAAACAGAGCTGCTATAAATATTTTGGAACATAAAGGTTCTTCTCCTTTTCCCCTGATCACCTTAGGAAATAATTCCAATAGTTGGGTCAAAAGGTGTATGCAGTTCTATAATTCTTTGAGTAAAATTCCAGATTGCTTTCCAAGAACTTTACAGTTAAGTGCAAAAAATATTAAATGCATCCTTTGCAGATCATAATACAATAAAAATTATATTTATAAGGGACCATGGGAAACACAATAAAAATGAATTGGAGAATAAATAATAAATAAATTATCTTAAAGAATGAGTAGGTTAATGACCCGGTATCACATATAAAAGGAATGGTTCACAGTTCAGCCAGAGAGTTCTGTAGTTTTCCTACCAAGTTCACTGTTACAATGCAAAAAGCAGGGATCACTTTAGCAATTGCTTTAACCCCTTGGTGTCCAAAGAGAATTATGATATCTTCTGGAGAACAAAGCTCCTTTTTAATAGGTGATCTAGACTCATGATGAAAAATGCTATTCACCTCCAAAGAAAGAACTGATGGAGTCTGAATGCAGATTAAAGTATACTATTTTTGCTTTATTTTCTTTTGTTTTTTATGTCATTTACCACAATGTGAAGAATACAGAAATGACTTGTATGTAGTACATGTATAACCAACATCAAATTGCTTAGTGACTCAGGGAAGAGGGAAGGGAAAGGAGGGAGAGAATTTGGAACTGAAAATGCTAGAAAATTATTGGCAAAAATTCTTTTTACATGTATTTGGGGGGGAAAAATAAAACCTTAAAATGGGGGCGAGAAATAGATGGCTTATAGTTTGAAAGTAGTAATGCCTCTTCCAGAGAGTTACTTGTAGCCATCAGTCACTAGCTAATATTATTTAATAAACAGTAGCAATCAGTCCCAAATGAATGGCACAGTTAAATAGTTTAGACAATAAATATTATGAGATAATAATAGACAGACTACCCTAGACTGAAGTGGAGGGACTTAAGAAAGCTTCATTGTTGCAGTTGGTCTTGGAATCCTAAAAATTTACAACCAATATTCCCCACTCCCCATCCAGCCCCATTCTTTGATGAAGAAAGTAAGACCCCAAAATATTAAATGGCTTGCCTGGGCTTACATAGCTAGTTAGTGGTGAAATTAGGATTCCTCTCCAAGTTTCTTAATGCTGCTTTCTCAATCCCATATTCTTTACAGTTCAGAGGAAAAGCTTCATGGTGGTGGTGGCCTTGAAGGATGAGCAAAATTCATATAAGCTCAAAGGTGTGGAGATGTGAAGAATGCATTTCAGAAGTAAAGGGGCAGATAGGTGGTGCAGGGATACAGTGCTAGGTCTGTAACTGGAAAGGCCTGGGTCCAGATATGACTGACCTCAGATAATTCCTGGCTATGTGTCCCCCTACACAAGTCACTTAACCCTAATTGCCATTCTTCTTAGAAGGTAAGGGTTAAAAAAAATAGCAGAACTAAAATGAATGGAGGCAGGAATACATAAAGCATGTTCAGGAATAAGGTAGATAAGTCTGGATGAGGGGAATAGTTGAATAGGTTAAAAAGGCTCAAGATGAGGGAAGACTTTGAACCCTAGGCAAATATACCAAAGGAGTCAACCACTTACCAAACTTCAAGATACAGAGTTTTGGACCACAGGGATTTCTTACAAATTAAAATTTTATTTGCATTTTGACTGAAGCACAGACTCTGGATAGAGATTTCTCTTCTGCACAACAGTACAATAAGCCAGTGCAAAATATGCTTTATTTCACGTACAAAAACAACGCGGCAGTACGATGACTGTTTACACTTTAGTCTCCGTTTTCCACTTTCCATGTGCCCATTCTTAGTCACATCTAATTGGAAAAGCCACCTTGATCTAATGGTTGAATCTCCAAAGAAGAGATAGACTTCCATAGCCCTTTGGAAGAGAATCACCCAATTGGAACAAACTAAAAAAATGCTACTTACTAATCATAGGACAGAAAAGCAAGATGAACACCACATCACATGAAACTGGGAAGAACAGTTAAGAAATACAATAATTTGAAATACACATATTAGATATTCCTAATATTACAAACATTAGATAACACTTTAATGTTAAACTTGGGAAAGAATGGAAGGGAAAATCGACTTCCCTTCTTTTATTTTGTCCTAAACAATCCTAAAAAAATCCCCCACCAGAGTGGTATCCAATGACTTCTTACAATTAGATTACCATCTTGACAAGTACTGCTTATAAAGAAATTACCAATAACAGGGCCACCCAGATACATTTTCAGCTTCACTCTGGAAACTCTACAATGCAGACAAGATGGTCAACAAAAGGATGGCTGGCTGCCCACTGTCTACCTGAAATAGGTCAGTCTTCACAACAGGTTCACATTGATTCCAGGCTTTTGGTTAACTTGCCTGAACTTTTCCCAAATCTCTTTGCTTTCAAGTGGTATTGATCCAAAAATCCTCTATAACCTAACATAGGAAACCAGAGGAATTCTCTTAGAAACAAAGCTGTATTCATACAAGCACATAGCTTAAGCCAATTCCCAGTGAGGCATGACTCCCAAATAAGTTTTTATTCAAAGACAAGGAGCAGTTAGGATACTTCCTGAGTACAAAAGCAACAACTAATTAAAAGGCAATAAATGGTGCTAACTAGAAGTTAAAATGGATAGAATACACATAAAGGAACATATATGCTAATACAGAGGTAACACACTATACACATCAAGTCCAAAATCCTTCTCTCATTTAGTACAGGTTCTTTTAAAGCCTAGTAAGGGCTAGGCTATATGAAAGGGAACATTTATAAAGAATCAATCACCAAACTAACATCCTATCTGTTCACAGAGAGAGGACTGCACTGGGGAAGAAGCAATTTAAATTATACTAAGGGGCCATGAGAGCATTAAAATGCAAAAGGAAGCTGTTCCAAGTAGGTTCTTCAGCTAAATCTTATCAAGATCTAACCCTATAATAGAAGGAAGGGGGAGGGACCATACCAAGTTTAGACATGTCCCTACTTTCTCTCTGAGGGTACTCAGTATAAAAAAAGTCAGCTTTGGGCTGGGTTAGGACAACACATTCATTAATTGGGGACTTTTCCCTTAGAACTAATATGGCTTTTCACAGATAGCCAGAGATGGAACTAGGAAAAGAAGGGAGTTACTTGTGTTTTGTTGGAAGAAAGCTGAGACCAGTTAAACTCCAAGCTCCTTAAGAACAGAGGCTGTCTTTTGCTCCTCTTTGTAACCCTAGTATTTAACACAGTGCCTGGCACATAGAAAGTACTTAATAAAATACTTAATGAAAAGAGCTATATATCCCACTTTCCCAACCCAAGTGATGGCACCTTTCATTTTCTCTTCCTACCTATATTGAAATGTATGCCATTAAAACCACAGATTAGGATTTGCCTTTAAAAGTCATTTAATCTAATCTCGTTTTATCTCTGTTGAAGCTGAGATTCAGAATGTAAAGTGGCCTGCCCCATGACCCATTTGGTAGCAAAACCTTTACTAGAAACCTAGGTCTCCAGTTGATTTAACTGCAGTTTGCACTCTAGTCATTCCTTTGGGTTAGGCAATAAAGGCAAGGTCACTTGTCTCTAAATGACATTAAGAATGCTCATTATTCAGAAGGGAGGTATTTTTTATTTTAGGCCTTCTCCTATTAACATAGTGACATCAGTTTATCAGATGACCTTCTCATAGTCTAAGGAACAGTAGAGTCCAGAGGGAACACGCACGTTCTATGGCTTAGTCAGAAAGCAGCCAAAGAACACCCTGAATGAGGATGCATTGCATCTAATGAAAGCATAGAAACTGAGTACTGCCCCAGAGCTCTACTGTGTACTATGGCTATAGCATAAACCGGAAGAATTTCCTTAGAAATAGTCAAAAGAAGAAATTGTTCAGTTGGGTGAATTTTGCATTGGAGTGGCTTGAGGGAGGGAGCAGTGACAGCTTCGCAAGGCCAATAGGACTCAAAATTGCTGGCACAAGCCTCAATATTGACATTTCCATAGCCTTTTGTCAAATTCCTCCTTTCCAGGAAACCAGAAAAAAAATAAAAAACAAAAGAAACCACCTTGGATCAAAGTGAATAGTAACCAACTTTTTCAGAATATTTTTCAACCCAATCACACCATTTATGGGCATATTTTCATGAAACCAAAAATAGGACCTAAGTGTTTCTTCTTAAAGACAGTAGTAAGTACTTTGGGAAAATCACAACCATTTTGTGGTTCTAAGTTTATTCATCTTCATGACAAGGATAGGTTTGGTCTCTAGATTTTATCACCATAGTTATCTCCACACGAGGAAAACTTTATCAATACAGGTCTTCTCTGTAACTTAAGGTAACTTATTAAGGGCCATACTATGTCTGGTGGTGGTGGGGGGTGGGGGAGGCAGGGATTTGAACCCAAGTCTTTCTCCGAGGGAAGCACTCTTGTTCATTATACCAAACTGCCCCTCATTTTGCAAAATCTGCCCTAGTTTGTGGTAGGGAAAGATCAAGAGAGTACACAGGGCTGAGCAAAATACTAATATATAGATATGTTTATGTGTATACATGAGTATATATATGCATTCACACTTTGCTATCTGCCAAAATAAAATGCTATTAAGAACAGCAGCTGATTTATGCTGCTTCTATCTCATCTTTGTTAACTCCCTCAAAAAGAAAAGGTTAAATGTGGTATAAACACTCCCCTCAAAATCCTAAGTGCAATTCCCTCCCCTCCCCCTTCCCCTCACAAAAAACACCTCTAGAAATTTCAGATTCGGGTGGCCTTGAGCAATCTTCAGTTCGAACGAGGGTATTAAAGTCTACAAAAAGAAAGGCTCTCTGGGCTCTGTGACTGATCACCTCTGAGTTCTCGGGGAGTTTAGCAACAGTCACATTCAGTCATACCTACGTTTTAAAGGCCTGTAGAAACCCTGAAGACTACAATAAAATTCTCACCTTAAGTCACTCAAAAGCATTTGACCTATTGTCTCCACACACAGGTAGGTTTGGTAAGGTGCCCCAGGACAAAAAAATGTAGAAACTTAAAAGTTCCAGTGGGAATAGAAGAATTGGAGAGTTGGGGGAGGGGGGGGCGCCTTTCTCACAAAACACTGTGCCTTCCATCAACACTTTTAATGAGTACACTTTTACCATTTGCTAATCAGAGGCAGTCTAGTGTGATGGAAAGCACCCTTAACAAACGCTAAGACAAGAAATACTTAGGTCCAAAATACTACTTCTGTGATTTTCAGTAGGATAATCTTGGGCCAGTGACTCAACCTCTTTAAGTGCTAGAACTTCAGGGAAGACTTTTCCCACTATATGTAAAATGGGTTCAATAGTATTGACCTATCAGGCTATTGTGAAGACCAAAAAAATACTTATAAACCATTACATGAATGTCAATTAATACACAGATTGAGATTTGTATAGTCAGGACATTTGTAGATTAAAAACATAGCCAAGAAAACAACAAATCTGAGTTCAGGGTCACTGGCTGACGTCCTGGAGAACTAACGGGCTAAAGAAGCATTCGAGGAAGTCTTCTTAATCAATGATTTTTTTTTTCTCCACTGGACAAAGGTGTAAAAACAATTAGTACTGACTGATCATAGATCTTAAGCCAGATCCTGGGAGTGGGTACTGGGTAGAATGCTAACCATCCCTGTATCTCTGAGGAAGGAGAACAGACTGGTAAGAATTTTTTGCAGCCATCGCAATCCATTTTAGTAATATATACATCACATATATATAATCTAAAAGTTACTGAATGGAACAATCTCAAAAAAATTATTTTCCCCACAAATCTGACTCTATTATTTGTAATTCCTTTGAAGACTTTGCTCTATAACAGCATTGGGGAATATAAAGAATTAGCTGACCTGCTTAACAATAAGCCAGGAAGGCCAGGCTTCTTAGGAAAAGCAGGAAGGATAGGGGTGGGTCAGGTGCATACACACTTGCAATTAGGTATGCATATATATAAACATAAACAATAAAATCTAATGGACACTAAAGTCCAAACCCCATTTATTGCCCAAGTTTTGTGAAAAGCAAATAGGGTACTTGCTAAATTTTTATACCATGAGGTGTCTTAGCTTACTTTTTTAAGAGACTGATCCATAACATTAATTTAGGGATGAACAGGCAGTGAATTTGTTTTTCAAAATTATCAGATTAGCAAAGTCTTAATGGCTAAAGATTAGCTTAACAATGGGCTTTAGCCCCAATATGCACATAGATGTATATAGACGGACACACTATATATTTACCCAGGGAAAGGAAAAACACGGTATTACCTTGTTATTTCAGAGACACCCTTGTCTACCTGCCTCTACCTTTTATTCCCTGTATGCTTTTCTTCCTTTTCTATAACCCAGGGGCTACTTCCCTCTGCACTACTGACTACGTCAATAGAAGGGGGGGAAAAAAAACCCAACCTTTTAAAAACTTTTTTGGCAACTCTACCCTGTTAATGATTTTCTGACATTTAGCTATTCAGGCCCTCCCCTGAAGCAACCCTTGACTTGGGAGATTTGTGAGCAGTATGGGTGAGGGCTCACAGCAGGTTAATAACTCTTCACCAGCACCCTGGAGGCAGAATAGGAAGGGGTCACGGAAGGGAATAAGCTCTCTACAGCAAGGGTGGAGGTTCCCATTCCAGCCCACCCACTAATTCCTGACCTCATCAAAATTACAGCTACCTTTAGTCAAAGAGCCAAGGCTCTTTGCTAGTCAAGGTACCAAAAAAAAAAAAAAAGAAAAGAAAAGAAAAGAAAAAGAAAAAAGAAAGAAAGAAAGAAAACTCTAAAGGGGAAGATAGGATAAAAAGGATCCAAATCTTGCATGCAGGCACGTATGCACAAACATCATGATGAGCAAGAATCAAAATGTTCATCAGAGCTTATGAAGAGAGGTGGCTTGATGCCCTCTCATTTGTAACCACTTTTCCACTTCAGCATATCTTCTTTCTTTACAAGGACTTAGGAGCTCTTTAAATGCAAAGTATCATGCATGAGTGCCTGAGATAGGATGCTTTTCCAAGGTTAGGACCCTGTGTTCACCTTTAAGTCTCTTAGATTTTTCTGCCTAGGCCAGCTTCAGGAGAGGGGAAGATGAGTTCCAGACACTAATGCTTTGAAGCCAAGTTAACGGGATGGTAATAGTTAGATTTAATATTATATCTCTGCCCACCTGAAGGCATAGGTGGGCAGGGAGAGTCACTCAGCTTAAGCAGGCAACAATTCTTCGTTCCTCCTCAAGTCAAGTATCTCCTTAAGAGTAGAAACTGTTTCATTCTTTATTTGCATTTGTATCCCCACTGCCTAGCAAAGTCCCTTGTGCTCATGAGAGGTGGTTAATAAATGCTGACTGATTGATGGTTCACTGAAAGAAAAAAAAAAGCCAGGAGTCAGATGACTAGGGTTCTAATCCCAGTTCTACCACTAACTGCAAAGACTTCAGATAATTCATCTTAGTTTTTCCCAATTGTAAAATGGGAAAAATAATAGCTGCCCCCGGTCTACTTCACAGAGTGATAGTGAAGATCAGATGAACTACCGATATGAAAATCCCCGGGAAATATTTTTAAAGTCCCACAGGGTGATATATGCTACTCAGATGGGCTGAGGAAGGAGAAAAGACACAGAGGACCATCTAGGGCACAATCAATAATGTACAGCTTGGCTTTCTAAGTCATGAGAAACATGGTGCCAAAAGTGATCCGAATGAAAAAAAAGGGAACAAACTCAAATGAACAAAAAGAAGAATCTTCTTAAGCCACTGATATAGCATATACTATGGTTTCAAATAAAGCTTCCAAAGGATATTTATTTCCTTTACAACCATAGAGAATTTAGGTGCTAAGACAATCTGGCTCACTGAGTCTTAGTTTGACAATAGTCAAATCCAATTCTACTCTGCCAAACTCAAATTCAAATTGCCAACAGACCTAGAGTTATAATTTTCTTAAGGTAAGCTTAGGCCACCATGCATATTTCACTAATATTCTAAGGACCCTAAAAATATCATCCTGTCTCTTTCATATCTTAAAATTTAGGATTGCTTTAAACTTTCCCCAAAAGAGGAGACTAGCCAGAACTATGACAGATAGCATATTCACAAAGGCCAATCTCCAGGTACAAATTTTATATGCAAACCCAAGAATTCTGGTACCATGACTGTCAAAACCACTTCAGGTTAACTAACAACCCAGGAACATTTTCCTTGCCCAGTCATCACCAATCTCATAAATGTTTAAAAGATGCTTTGAGTCCCATTTCAAATCTCATTTGTGAAAGTCAACATCCGCTTTCTTTAGCTGGAGGATCCTTAGAAAATGGTCCAAATCTCACCCTAGGAATCCCCAAGAGTCTTCAGAAGAAATATCTATTGACATAGAAGCTAATATACCCACAATGGGGGCATTCACAAATATCTGAGTGGGGATAGGATACAACAAAGCCTGTGCCATTTTTTAAAAATTTACAAAATTATTTTGAAATTGGGATAGGAAGTGGGGAAGAAAGGAGATAAGATGATAATAATACAAAATGAACCCATATTAATTACATCATTAAATCCCAGAGGAAAAATAAGGAGGGGGGGGCATTCCCCAAAAGAAGTGAAAAGGTTAAGTATTTCTAGGAATAGTCATGAGAAGGACTCACAGGGTGAGTCACCGGTATCCAACAATTTAAGTCATTCTGCCCACAGATCCATTTAGCCAGAGAATGCACTGATGTGAAACAAAGGATTCGCCTTGGGGCTATAGGTGAACAAAGTCAGAAGAATTGGGAGGCTGCGAAAGCAAGGAATCCAAAGAGAAAAAAACTCAAACCCAGGGTCCTTCCCAGGAATAAGTTTCAGAGAAAAAATTGAATTGTTTTTTCATTCAAGAATGACAAAATGAGTGAACATGGATGAGAAATTTGGAGTTTAAGAAGGCTTGAGGACAGAAAAGCAAGGAAAGGGGACAGGAGCACATTTTCTGGACAGTGTCTTTTCTTCCATTTCTGCCAAGCTGTGGTCATCATCATTGTTTTCTGTAGTCATGATGGTCCCCTTTGAGCTTTTGCTTTTTCCAAACAAGTCTCTCTATTTTGCAGCTGGAATGATGTCTACGTCGAGGTGATAGGAGAGAAGAAAAGGGGTGCATTGGAGTCTGATGTGGTTTATGATCCTGGCATTCAGAGTCCACATTTCAAGATGATGTGGTAGCCATCGTTGCTTTCAGCTACAACAAAGAAACAATGGACTTTTTCAAGGAAGAGGGTCACAGAATTTTAGAAAGGCGTTGAAAAACCAAATTCCCTACTATGAAATTATAACCATCAAGCTTGGACCTGAAAGTGGAGATATAACAAGAATTTTCTACCCCCTCCTCTTTGCAAAAGAACAACTACCTACCGTATCAGGCTTCTTCAATATATATGTTAATTTTACTAAACTTTTTCCTTTCTTTTTTCTTCTTTGTTATAAGGGATTGTTCTTTTATGGGAGGAATAGGGAGAGGGGATATGCTGGGAAATGTGATACCATAAAAATAAAAGGTGTCATCATTTTTAAAGGAAAAAAACAATTCCCAGTTGATTTATAAAAGATAAGCACCATAAGCTAGGCCTTGTTTAAAAAAAAAAATGGCAGGCACACTCCTCTAGTATAGAGTTGATATGTTGGTTGGTACTCCCCTCCATACATTCATTTCCTAATAACCAACAGACTTTCCCTTTTGGTCTGACTCCATATTATAGCTCATCGTTAATAACCCACAAAAGATATTCAACTTGAACAGAAACCTACAAGTTTACAAAAATCAGAATGAGGGCATGGAAAAATATGAATAACTAAAAGTCAAGATGACAACCATTGTTCATTAGGTCATCCCATTGCTAAGGTCCTGATCAGGGGCACAGATATATTACATGGTCCCCTGAGCAAAATTTGAAAAGGACATTTCTTCCCAGCCTACCATTCCCCTACAGAACCCTTGTCCTAAACTTCTGTCATGAGCCCTATAGGAATTATGTATGATACATTTTGCATGTGGGGAAGTGTAGAGTAAAATTTGCAGGTTGCCTGAATCCTTTCATTGCTAGGCTTAAACAAAAATATAGCTATATCTTGCCAGGTTGCTAGAAATTACAAGGATTTGCAGAAAGCTTCTAAAATGGCTTCCACATTCCATGGAAGTTTCCAATGGTGTCTCCTAGATTATCTCATGGATGCTTGAAGAGCTTCTGATGTCATCATTGGAATGGCCCTCCCTCTTAGTCATTAAATGTATGATGGCTTGGCTATAACAGAAAAAGAGGACTTCGTTGGTTGTCCAGTGTCAAACCTCTGATACTCTCAGTTTTTATTTCCAGGGCATTTTAACTAACTTGTCCCTGAAAGAGGATCTTACAGGCCAAGAAAAACTACAGAATGTTCTGAGCACTCCAGATTTTGATTCAGAAAGGGTATACCAAACAACAAGGCGGTGACTGCTCTCAAGCCGGTGTCACCAGTTATGGAAATAAACACGTGACTGGATGCTTCAATTCACTTATCAACCTCTCATTAGGGAACTAACTGGGGTGCTGTCTATGTTGAGGTGAGAGGGGAGAAAGAGGTGCCTTGAAGTCTGATGTGGTTTAGGATCTTGACAATCAGAGCCCAGGTTAATATTCTGAATAGTTATTTTCTGTTTGCTCAAATTTCTAAAGAACTATTTCATGCATTTCCACCTCTACCTGTTATTTTCAAATTGGCAAGGACCATCTGATAGGCGAAGTACAGCGGAGACCTCTTTTCATAGGTCCCTCTTTCAAATTTCAGAAATTACATTTGGGTCAATATAATTTCACTTAGCTAAGACAAATGCACTAACACCATGTGTCTCTCCTACGGCACACACACCAGATCACTCATGAGAGGGAGTCTCAGACTTAGCTAGATAGGCTGCATTTCTCATTCCCAATTCCAATTTGTCAATTTCTTCTGACCATTGCATCACAATCAAAACAACTATTTTTTAAAAAATCCTTAACTTCCATCTTAGAATCAATATTGTGTTTTGGTTCCAAGGCAGAAGTGAGGGCTAGGCAATGGGGTTAAGTGACTTGCCCAGGGTCACACAGCTACGAAGTATCTCGAGGCCGTATTTGAACCCAGGAGCTCCATGCTCTGTGCTTGGCTCTCAATCCACTGAACCACCCAGTTGCCTCCACTTCATTTTTTTTTTTAAAGGTAAAAGAGGTCATACCTTTTAATGTGCTGATAACAAAACAAGATTCATCTTGGAAATTCTGCACCATCTGAAAGGCAAAAAAGAAAAAAAAAGCACCTTTTATCAGCAACTGAAATATATAGGATAAAGACCAGATAGATAGCTAAACTTTCCATTTTGCCATAGTGATCATGTACAAAAATATTAATTACTTGGATTTAGATGTACAAGTCAAGATTCCCAAGAGGGCAGGACATAAATGATAAAAGAAACCTCACCTTTCATCTCAGAATCAATATTGTGTATTGGTTTCAAAGCAGAAGAGCAATAAGGACTAGGCAATGGGGGGGATAAGTGACTTGCCCAGAGTCTTACAGCTAAGAAGTTTTCAGTCCAAATTTGAAATCAGAACTTCACATTTTTAGGCCTGGCTCTCAGTCTACTGATCCAACTAGCTGCCTCCATGATTATGCTTTGTGGGAAGTAGATGGTAGTCAGAATCTTGGACTTGGAATCAGGAAGACCTGAGTTTAAATCCTACTTCCAATATTAGTTGTGTGACCCTAATGTTTAAACCTCTCTGAGTCTCAGTTTCCTCATCTGTAAAAGATGATAATAATAGCCATAATACTAAGGTTGTTGTGAGAATTAAATGAGATAACATGTATACAGTTTTGTAAACTTTTAAATGCTCTATAATGTCTATTACACACACACACACACACACACACACACACACACACACACACACACACACACACACAGACAGTTATTCATAGAGGACAATTATAATGATTTTCTTCATTGAGAAATTCAGCAAAAAGTCCTAAGGAAGAAAACAATGGCAAACCTACACCCAGGGCATAAAAATGCTATAAAAATAAAATTGTAGATATTTGTATTATTTTTTAAAATCCGTACCTTCTGTCTTAGAATTCCTAGGCAGAAGAGCAGTAAAGGGCTAAGCAATGAGGTTAAGTGGCTTGCCTAGGGTTGCATAGCTAAGAAGTATCTAAGGCCATATTTGAACCAAGGATTCATAGTCTCTGGGTGTGGTTCTCAATCCACTGAGCCACTTAGATGACCCCTATAGCTACTTTATTTCATTTTTTACCAATTACATGTATTAACAAATTTTCACATAGTTTTATGAAGTTATATGAGCCAGCTTGTCTCTTCTCCTTCCTTCCCCTTCCCCTGGAGACACTTTAAAAGACTGTTCCCTATGCCTCCATTTAGGGGCTGAGTTGAAAAAGTAAGATCCATTTATGTAAGGCCCACCAATCTGTCCAATGAAAGGATTCAAGCAGAGACAAAAAGCTCTCAAACATTCCCCCTGCCTCTTTTTTTGCTATCAAAGTGACGTTAATTCTTCAGCATCAACAATGGTAGTAAGCCAATACCCTGGCAGCTTCCGATAATGCCATTTAAATCAACCTGGCCTAGAGAGAAAGAAAGGAACTCATTGCTTTGTCCCCGACCTTCCACCTCTAGGCTTTCCAAAGATGGCAGCTGTAGAGCTTTGTAAATGGCAGAATTGTCAGGGTCAGCTCCCTTCCATAAATAATAAACAAGGAAACATAACATTTAAGCTTCCACATCCTCTGGTGGGAATACCTCACAACCTCAATCCTATATTGCCACACTCTCTCTCTTGCACAAAGCTTTCCCTAAAATCCCATCTCCTTCAGGCAGTCGGCCAAAGAAGGGCTGATGCTCTATTATGCAACCCAATGCCACACCTGAGTTCCTCTTTGCTCTCTGGGGCTTTGCTCCTGGTGCCACCAAGAGTATACATCTCCATTACCCACAACGTAATATTCAATCACTCATTTAACAAAATATTACACATCCATCATATGCAATGCACTTTGCTAAGTACTGTTGAGCACACAAAAATATCGAAGGTCCAATCCTACTCTCAAGGAATTTACAAATCTGTTTTTTTGGTGGGGGAAGGAGGAGGCAGTGATTTCAGTGGTGTGAACAATTCTCCGTGGGGACAAATCTCCTTCTACCTATGTAGCTTTTTTTTTTTAATCCTTACCTTTCATCTTAAAAGTATTACTAAATGTAGTTCTAAGGCAGAAGAGCAGTAAGGACCAGGCAACTGAGGTGAAATGACTTGTCCAGAGTCACATATCTAGGAAGTGTGTGAGGTCACATCTGAACCCAGGACCTCTTGTCTCAAGACCTGTCTCTCTTATCCCATTGAGTCACTTAGCTTCCCCTGTAGATTTGGTTTTAACTGGAAATCCTAGGGAAGTACCTGAGACACTAAGAGGTTAAGGAGACTGGACTATGGTCTAATCAAAAGAGCAAAGTTCAGGTCCTGCTTCTGCTACACAGTGGCTATGTGAACAAAGGCAAGTCACACCAAAACTCCTCTAATAATATAACTTGCAGTGAAAGTTGTTATTCATTGTAAAGGAAAACTTCCTAATCTAAGACTTCATTGATCTAAAAGGAGCAGCCTCTATCCCTCAGCAAAAGAAATATTAAAATTGGATCTCTATGGGATAGGGTGTAGAATCAGAGATGATGTGAAAAGAGGTTAAGTCCTCCATAGCACACTTTTTCTGAGGAAATCTGGCCTTAGACACTTCCTAGCTGTGTGAGCCTGGGCAAGTCACTTACCCCCCCCCCCCCCACTGCAGCTGTGTGAGCCTGGGCAAGTCACTTCCACTGCCCAGCCTTTATTGTTCTTCTGCCTTGGATGGAATACACTATTGATTTTAAGATGGGTGGTAAAGGTGTTTTGTTTTGGTTTTTTTGTGTTTTTTTTTTAAAGATGCAATAAGGTTTGGGGAAGGATTTTCATCATTTTTGGATTTGAATCCTTGTTCAATTTACTATCCCTCATCTTGGCCCTTCTTTATTCCTCAATCTTTTCTTACTCAGAAGAAAGCCAAAGAGTGAACTAGGTAACCCAGGAGCACACCTGGGAACAGAAATGATCCCTAAATTCAAGGACTTTACAATCTAAAATGTAAGTGATAACTTTGTATATCAGATAACAAAAGAGGAGGGATGTGGGATTGCTGACATCAGTGTACAAGAAGAGAACATGTACCATTTATTTTGATGGACTGAGAATCTGAATGGCCATTCATACTTGGTAATTATGCATGTCTAGGTCTTTCTCCAAGCCTCAATGCCCTAATCTCTAAAATGGCAAAATTGCATTTTGCTTTAAATCTATAACTTACTTTTTAAAAGGTCACAAAACTCTGAAGAAAAATGTTATCACCAAAGAATGTGAATACAATCATTTGGGCTTGATCATTCCCCAAGATTCCCTCCCCCTTCCCACCCTCACACACACATATACCCACTTCAGGTGCCTAATGATGCATGAAGTATGTTTATTCTGTTCCTCTTGTTTGCTCCATCTATTATTCTGGCTGTCCTGCTGCTTGGCCATGAGAGCCCCCAAATAAAGCCATATACATTGTTAATCAGTAACTTAAGTATTTCATTTAGTCCCCTTACTCCCAAAGAAGTCAAGGTAATTCCCCACCAGGGCTGCCTCACAGCATTTTGAGATGATTAAGAGTTAAAATTTTCTAATTTAATAAGGGCAAAAAGGCAAGAAACCTTTGCAGAATAAGTACCGGTTGCTTAAATTTAGGCCACATTTGAATTCTGCTTTGTTCCACTTGTTTTAACCAGCTGGGTCCAAGTTTTGAACAAGATATTATTCAACAAATTTCCTACCAGGACTATGATCCACAAAATTGAAAGGGTCTGGGAGTCGAGTTTTTGTTTGAGGGGTCTAAATAAATTGTGATTCGTCTTAAATGCCAAATAACAGGGCTGTTCCTACCTCCTCCTTCCAACCTGCCTCATCTCTAGGTCCTTGCAAACTTTCTTATTCTTACCCTGCGTTGGCCAAGAGTTATGGAAGAACATGGCCATTTCTTCAATCATCCAACCTGCAATAAGGTCGTCTCTCTTTTTGCCTCAAGTCATCAGCCCGAAATATGGAAGTGGCCAGGTGTTTCAGGGGACAGAATATTGGGCTATAAGGCAGGAAAACTTGTATTTGAATTCTGCTTTGCACATCTCTCTCAGCCTCTAATTCCTCAACCATAAAATGGAGATAATAATAGCATCTATCTGTGAGGATCAGATGATGTGACATGTTAAGAGCTTTGCAAACTATAAGTACTGCTTCATTTGCAACATTCATAAGGATAAGTAGATACTTGTATATGCAAGCCAAAAGAGCTTTTGTATTTAAACTTTCATGTGGGCAACAATAAAATATTATAGCATACATGTCGGTTATTGAGGCTACAAAAGGACTTTCCTCCTAAAAATTGCTCAGTGAAGGTGACACAAATTGAATTCTTATATTGTAGATGAAGAATTTGAGGGTCAGAACAGTTAAATGACTTGCCCAAGAGCACACAGCCTAATAAATGCTAGGAGAGGGAATAAGATCCAGGTTCCTGACTTCAGAACTAGTGTCCTTGTTACACCCCAATGGCTCTATGCTGAACTACTTGCCCAACTGAAACTGGGTGTCCAGATCCGTTGTTTGCTTTATTGTGACTCAGCCTCTGGGGTTGGGCCTCTGAAAGGACCACATGATTTTTACAGTCCCACCTTTTAGGTTGGTCTACCTTCTCTATCTTCTCACCAAAATCCTACACCTCCTTCAGGACCCAACTTAAATCCAGTTGCCCCCATGAAACTTTCACTGACATCCCTGGCAACAGAGTGAGATCTTAAAAAAAAAGATGTGACCAGGTTGTTCATTTCTGTCCTTCATCTTATATTGCCTTTATTTTTTTAAATAAGTCCACACATTCCATCAATATTATGAATGGTTCCAAGGTAGAAGAGTGGTCAGGGCTAGGCAATGGGGGTTAAGTAATTTGCCCAAGGTCACATAGCTAGGAAGTGTCTAAGGTTACATTTGAATCCAGAACCTCCCATCTACATCTGGCTCTCGATCCAGAACCACCCAGCTGGATCTTATACTGCTTTTTATGGTAAATTGGATTTTTCCCTACACAAGAGGCACTGTGATATAATGGAAAGAGAAGTGGCCTGAGAGTCAGAATCTCTAGACTTTTGCCTAATCACCATATAGTACCAGATAAGTCATTTCAGGCTTCATGACCTGCCTACCTCACACATGAGTGATTTGAGGAAAAGGGTCATGAGTAGATGGGGTGCTGAAAATCCTCTGGGAGGTAGAAAGAAATCTCCAGTCTTCAAGTTGGGTAATATGACCCTTCTCCCTAAATGAGCCCACTTCTCTGAAAGATCACTCTACATTAATGCTATCTGTTATTTCTAAAAAGAAAAAAGTTGGCCATAGTCATGCCTGTTCTCTGTGTCTCCCTCTGCCCCCATCCCACCTTTATTTCAGACGACACTGTGCAGCATCATACCACAGTCCAAAAGGTCACCCCAACTTCAGAGGAATAAAGGTCAGGCAGCTGCTGAACTCTGATACCTGGTGTCAAATGGTCCTCACCTCATTGCTCACCACCACATGGATCCCTGTTGGTCCCTGCCTGTAGATTCTGTTAATATGCTGAGGGGAAATGCTGTAGAGGTTTGCGATCTTCTCAATTAACTCCAAAGTGGTCAGCTCTTCCAAAAAGATAGCATGGTACACTGAGGAGAGAAGAAACAGGAAAACAATACTTTCAGCTAGTTCTTTAGAAAAGTTTGCTCTCTAAGAAATAAGCTATTTTGAACTAATAACTTAAGTTAGCAGAAGTTCATAGATCCATGGAAAAATATACCTTGCCTTTCCCTTTTAGAAGAATGGTCACCGAGGGGGCAACTGGGTGGCTCAGTGGATTGAGAGCCAGGCCCAGAGATGGGAGATCCTGGGTTCAAATCTGACCTCAGACACTTCCTAGTGGTGTACTTTTGGGGAAGTCACTTAAACCCCCATTGCCTGACCCTTACCGCTCTTCTGCCTTGGAACCAATATATAGTATTGGTTCTAAGACAGAAAGTAAGGGTTTTAAAAAATTAAAGTTTAAAAAAAATGGGCACTGAGTAGAATTAAGAGAATCATTTAAAATGGCAGGGTAGCACATTAGATAAGAGTGCTAGGCCTGGAGTCAAAAGAACAATCATTTATACAATAAAAACAACACTGAAAAAAACATTTTTTGAAGTCTTAAGAACATGAAGCAATGCAACGATCAACCATAATTCCAGGAACCTAATAATAAAAACAAGTTCCCTACCTCCTGCCTGAGAGAGGCGGGGCTAGACTTCAAGATGCAGAAAAAAGGTACCCATTTTCAATACCTGGGTTTGCTTTGTTTGACCATGCTTATTCATCACAAAGATTTGTTTGGCCTTTTCAATGGGAGGAGAGGTGGGGAAGAAAGCAAGAGTATTATCAAAAAATAAAAGTCAATGAAGCATTTAAAAGAAAATCCCCAGAAGAGAACAGGAGCAAATTTAGACAGAAAGAAACAATAGCAGGGCAGCTTTGAAGTGAATAGGTTGAATTTAGTACATTTTTAAAAGCTAGCTATATATAATGCAGATACATAGTTCCATATACAATAATTTGTTTCTCTCCTAACTTTGCTTATAAGTGATAGATGCAAAAGAAAAAAAAATATTTTTTTTTATATAAACCCTTACCTTCCGTCTTAGAGTCAATGCTTATTGGCTCCAAGGCAGAAGAGTGGTAAGGGCTAGGCAATGGGGGTCAAGTGACTTGCCCAGGGTCATCCAGCTAGGAAGTATTTGAGGCCAGATTTGAACCTAGAACCTCCCATCTCTAGGCCTGACTCTCAATCCACTGAGACACCCAGTTGACCCCCCAAAAAATAAAATTTTAAGAAGAATTTTTCTTGCCAAAACATAAACCACATTATCACACACCCCAAAGAATGGTCCTCTGAATTACTTACTGGAGTAGAATAGTTATAATGAATATATTCCCAAAAGTAATATTACTGAACTACAAGACCTAATACATGAAAGAGACTCACTGCCCATCCTGTTGCAAAGTAGCAAGGGAATCCAATGGGAGAAAAGGAAAGGGAACATGAATACACCTCTCTGACTTTTCCCATCATACTTCTAGATCATTGTGTTGTTTCCCTTAATGGATACTTTGGAAGTGGAGGGAGAGAAGTCAAAAAATAATATTTGATGGACAAACAAAAGTACCAGAAAGAGCTCAGCTTTCTTCTTCCCTTCTGATACTCCTCCCCTGCAATGCAAACAACCCCTAAGCAGGTACCTGAGGTTATAAAGAATAAGCACTGCATGGTTTATTACAGAAGCTATAATCTAATTAAAAGAACACTTGAACAGGGTCATTCAAGGTGAAGTGAAAGTGACTTGATTCTACTGAATCCTTCTTTGATGAATAATAGCCTTCATGTTGATGATAATGCTAAACTTTTAAACCACTTTCCCAGAAAGCTGGAAATAGTAGACTAAGAGCTAAACTTGGAATCAGGAAGATCTCAATTCAAATCTCCTACCAGACATTTCATCTCTCCCCTCTTCTCTTGCCACCCTGCCCTTCTCTCTGTTTGTGTGTGTGAGACAGAGAGAGAAATCCCAAACAAATCATTTAAACACCCAGCCAGTTTTTCTCCTTTGTTAAATGGGAACAATAACAGCACCTGCCTTGCAGGACTGTTGTGATGATCAGTTTAGTTTTTTTTTAGACTAGATTTTCCTCTTTCACCAGGATTTCCTATTGCTGATGGGTAGGGAAGCTTTAAGTTTTCGCCTGCTTTATTTCTAACCAGGACTGGTTCACTTCTCATTAGTAGCCCCCTCCTGGGGATTCACCGTAGTGGTGCCAAATTTAGTACAGACACTCAATTAATTGACTTTAGCCCCAGTGCTCAAACTTCTGAACTCCATAGATTCACCAGCCTCAGCCACCTTAGTGACAAAGACTTCAGACATACAAACTTCCCCACAGTTGGTTACTTTCTAGCTTCTGTTTCATATAGAAGATTCTTTCTAGTTCCAATATTTAAACAGCAATAGATGAAATGAGAATTATAAAAAGGATGTTGGTTTTTTTCCCCTAATTTTCTGAGTATAGAGTATATGAACTATTTTGAAAATTTTGGCCCCAGACATTTCTTGTGGCTGCTTTGTCACTCTTGAAGGTAGAGGGGTGAAAGGCCAACAAGCCTTTGAAACTACAGAAATAGTTGTATTACATTAACTGGCTAAGAGCTATAAAGTAACTTGAATGTCAACCATATATCTCAAGAAGGAAGGCACATAAACTGGAGCAAACAACTGGCTTTCCAATATTTAACTATTCTTTACATTGTAGTAATCTAGAGCTTCTGTTTCAAGACTGATTTAGCTAGTTGCAATGTCCCTGAACTTCTCCTGTCTTTATTCAACTTGCCAATGAGATTGGTGGAAGAAAAAGAAAACCTATTTTCTTGGCACTTTACTGAACACGACTATGAAAGCCCAAAGCAGTCTTTGAACCATAAACTTTGGGACAAAAATATATAAGAACCTTTGAGCCTAATTCATACAATTGCCTTAGAATTGAACCATGTTATAATGAAGTTCTTTTTACACATTTCACTCACTCTTCCCCCACTTCACAACCGTAGGCCAAGACAAACACGTTTTCATCTGAATTCCACTTTATAATAAATGGAATTACGTAAACGTTTCAGTGTAACTAATTGGGGATGAGCAAGAACATTTCTGTCCTTTTTGCTTGCAACTAGTCAATTGCCATTTCCAAGTCAAAGGCAACCAACTAATGAATCACGGAGTACAGAAATGAAGATCCTTGCTTGTTTGAAAGAGAGGAGCTGAGTATTATAGTTGCTAATATTTCTTAAGGTGTCAAACCATTGTGGCTTATGTGTTCCTAAGATCCCCCACAAACCATAACTAACCTCCTCCCTTAATCTTTCCACTGTTGTAATGAAAGAAAAGTGAAAGTTCACGCGAAATGAATAATCAAAGAAAAGGTCAAATTCAAGGAGGATAATTATAAAGTGAAGGAACAACTAGGCAGTGCCCATGGTCTATTTCTTTGTTCCCAGAAATAAAGCAATTAAGCATCATTATTTCATGAGCTTTTCTGCCTTAGAATCAATACCAAGTATTGGTTCCAAAGCAAAAGAGCAGTAAGGGCTAGGCAGTTGGGGATAAATGACTTGTCCAGTGTCACACAGGTAGGAAGTATCTGATTTAAACCTAGAAGCTCCCATCTTTAGGCCTGGCTTTCTCTATCCACTGAGCCACCTAGCTGATTGCCCCCCCTTTTAAATAACCCTTACCTTCTGTCTTAGAACCAATACTGTGTATTGGTTCTAAGGCAGAAGAGCTAGGCAATGAGTGTTAAGTGAGTTGCCCAGGGTCACACAGTAGCTGACTCCTTTTCATGAGCTTTTTATAAGCTTCTTCATTGACTTGGACATAGTAACTGACCACTTAGTCTTCCTATATTAGAGTGGAATAAACAATGGCCTGAAGCTCTGGAGACCCAAGGTTGATTCCCACACTTTGCCAGCTATGTAACCTTGGGCAAGTCATAGTGACATCTAAGGGGCTGTAGAAGAAGCCTCTTAAGGGTCAGTCTGGCTTTAATACTCTAAGACCACATGATATAACATTTAACAAGATTCCCTAGTACATAAAACTTAAATATGAAGGAAAGAAAATAGACAAAATGATCCTGGAGAGGACGTTTTGCCCCAGTAAAAAGGTTTCCATCTTCAGAACACCAGAATTCTCTGCCCAGTTTATATATCTCGCTATTCCATCTACACTTGCCACACAGCTCACAAATGGGCCCTTGTCTAGAGATAAGGATGATGAATGAGAATCTCCTGCCAAACTGGTTAGCCCCTCCTGCCCAACTCACCGCACAAACTGCTGTCTCCGCCTTCTCTCTTCTGCTGAAGATGAGACCTGTTCTGCTCCAATTCCTGGCACACATAGATGGTCATCTTTGGCCTTACATTTCTAGAAGCAAAATAAAACCCCCAAAGTAACAAATGTAGGTTCTCTTACTAGAAGGAGGCTAATTCTTTTGATTCTCCATGGGGCCGAACAAGAACAAAAAGATCTGAAATGTCCTGGGGAAGGTTTAGAAAGCAGAGAAAAAGGCAACTCTGAATTTTAAGTTGCTTGATACTAGAGGGAAGATGAATAACTGCCTGTGAGGAGTTAGCCACAGGAGACAGATGTCCAACTCTCTGGGATGGCTTAAGAATGACCTTGCTTGATGCACGCCATCTTTCACTTTATTCCCTTCATGACTTTTTTATTGCCTATGTGATATGTGTCTTCTGTCACAGCATGAGCAATATGGAAATAGGTATTACATAAAACCACTGATATAACATATCTGACTATTTATTGCCTTGGGAAAGTGGGGCAGGGAGGATAGAAGAGAATCTGAATCACAAAATGTCAGAAAATAATTGTAAAAAATTGTTTCTACGTATAATTGAAAAAAATATTAAGATTAAAAAAAAAGAATGAACCTGTTTAGGAAAAGAAAAAATGGTCCCGGGGGCAGCTACATGGCTCCATGAATTGAAAGCCAGGCTCAAGAGATGGGAGGTCTTGGTTTCAAATATGACCTCAGACACTTCCTAGCTGTGTGACCCTAGACAAGTCATTTAACCCCCAGTGTCCTGTCTTTAAAAGTCTCCTGCCTTGGAACCAGCACACAGTACTGATTCTGGTAAAGGTGTTTTTTGTTTGTTTGTTTTTTTAAACCCTTACCTTCTGTCTTGGAGTCAATAGTGTGTATTGGCTCTAAGGCAGAAGAGTGGTAAGGGCTAGGCAATGGGGGTCAAGTGACTTGCCCAGGGTCACCCAGCTAGGAAGTGTCTGAGGCCAGATTTGAACCTAGGACCTCCTATCTCTAGGCCTGGCTCTCAATCCACTGAGCTACCCAGCTGCCCCCGTTTGTTTTTTTTTTTTAAAGAAACAAATGGCACAAATGATTTTACTATATCCTACAAATGACTCAGTTGTCCAGTTTCATAATGGTCACCTAGTGGCCAAACCAATACAGATCTACAGATCTATAACACAGGTCCCAAACTGGAGCAGAAAGCCAACTTCAAAGAAGAAACAGAGCGAGCCAAGGAGCTTCATAAGGACTAGTAATTCAATAGGATGCATTTGTCCTTTAGGTCCTCAGTCCATAAAACTGCCCCAAGAGCAGAAGAAAAGCCCAGAGACAATGACATTTGACAAATGATTTTTGAGCAACTGGGGGAAAAATAGCCCAGGACAACAAAAAAAGGTGACAAAGGCTGAAGTCAAATGTGGAGCAACGAAATGGTCAATATGAGCATCAAATCAATCCCAGGACCTTCCAGGCCCAGAACAACCAGGTTCCCCAGTTTGTATCTAGATTCAGGGTATATGGTTTCGGGTCACACCAATGATGAAAGCCTCCAGAAATCTTCAAAAGGGTGTTGCAACTTCTAATTGCTTTTGATGTGTTAGTTTGAAACAATCACACACCTGCCTTTGATGGCATTGAAGAGCCGGATCCCATCAGCAGGGCCACAGATTTGAACAAAATCTTCTTTGGACATTTTCAGCAAGTCAGCACCTAGACATTAAAGAGTTGGCACCCACGAGTTATGGAAAACAAAGGAGCAATAAGAGTTTTTATGAAGCTGAGCTTACTTTTTTCTAATATCATGGAAAGCAGAACACAACAAAAAAAGCTAGCTGCAAATTTTGACCTGCTAGGTTTTAGAAAGAAGTTTCTACAGTGAGCCTAAAGAATCACTCCTCTATGTTGTTGTTGTTGTTCAGTTATGTCCACTTCTGACACCATTTCAGGTTTTCTTGGCAAAAATACGGGAGTGGTTTGCCCTTTTCTTCTCCAGCTTAATTTACAGATGAGGAGACTGAGGCAAACAGGGTTAAGTGGCTTGTTCAGGGTCATTCAGATAATAAGTGTCTGAGACCAGATTTGAACTCCAGTCCCTCTGACTCCAGGGCCAGTACTCTTATCTACTATACCACCTAGCTGCCCCATTGAATACACATATAATATGATTAAGGAACAATACCCAGAAATTAACTATTGTCTAAATGTTCCCCTTACCATCAAGACTTAATTTAGGATGTTTAGAACAGGGAAGAAAAAAAAAGACGTGAGATGGTAGTTTTTTGTTTAAATTTCTTCACAAACTAATCCATCTAGCTTAAAGTACCTCCAAAGACCCTTGAAGCACTATGTAATCAGCAGTTTGAGGTGGGATCCTTTCCTCTACTGTTATTGCTGCTGGCCTATATTATTGTGCCCTAAGAAGTGAAAACTAGGAGAATTCAGAAAAATATGGGTACTCTTATTATGATACAGAATGAACTAAGCTGAACCAAGAAAACAATATATGCAATGACTATAACATAAACTTAAAGAACAAAAACAGAAATCGTTGCTGCCTAGAATATAATGAGCAGTCTTGTCCCCAGAGAAGAGATGTGAGAAGAAAACCTCCCTCAGAGATCATGGGGGAGGGGCCAAGAGGAAAGGGCAGATATGGAATAGCATACTAGAACTGCAGAGGATAATATCGGTTGGTTTTATTTAGCAGGGTTCCCCCATCCTATTGTTATAAAGGAAGCTTGGAGAGGAGGACAGGCAGATCGGCAGATCTATCTGGAAATAAGTATGATTTAGAGAAGGCACCAATATGACTTTTTCAAAGGAAGACTTCCCTTCTGGTTCTGATACCTTTATATCTATGTATGAACTTTCCCCTTAATATCTGAAACTCCCCGAGGTCATATTTCTAAATCATCCCTTCATGTTCTGCTCCAGAGGGAGGGAGTTTTTCTTTCTCTGGAAGGCTTTAAGCTAAGTGTGGATAAAGTACTTGCCAGATGGGGTACAATGAGTATTAGATGGGAAATATATGGTTACTAAGACCCTTCCAACTCTGAAATGCTACCACAGCATGTAATACATTTGATATATATAGAAATAATCTAACTCTAGCCAGGGAAGGTGCAGAGGGAGCCATTGAACTCACCAGAGAAACTTGAGAAGAGTCTACAGAACGGAGAAAACCTATTGCGGTAAAGCCACTGCTGGGCATCTTGAATAGAAGCGGAAGGAAGGAGGTGCTACATTGCAAAAAGAATAAGAGGCCTTGAAATGAACTGTTCATCAGTGTCCTAAAAGAGAAAAGCAGCACATTAAAATGATCTCAAATACTTACATCATTGCTGATAGGCAGAGGCTCCACTTGGTGAGTTGGAGAACTGTTGCTAAAAAATTTACATAAGATTAGGAGACAAAAAGCATTAGGGCAAATCCTCACAGTACAGCATCATAGTTATCTAACTATTGTGCTTTTTCTAAGAATTAAGATATACCTTTCCTATCAGGCAAATAGCAGCCTCCTCGATAACAGTAGGACTTACTTTAAATGAAATGCATCCAAAAATTTCTCAAACAATTGAACTCTTTTTTTTTTTTTTGTGAAGTCAGAGAGAACTCACTTTAAAGTATGGATCATCAAAATCTCAAATTAACCCTTTAGTGTTTGCTCAAAGGTTTCATAGGTTAAATCCAATGGATGATTTCTGAGGCCTAGGTAATCCAAGTTGCAGATTCTTGAGGACTGAGATCCTAGTTTTATTCTTTTGGGTCTGAACTGCATTGTTTCTGGCATGGACACTAAAACAGGGCTAAAAAATCATTCTCAATGTATAGGTTATCTTACTGACCTCACTTTCATATGCATACAGGAAAAATGACATGTAAATTGAATTTCAGACCATCTACTTCTACATTAACATGCATGGGAGGTCAAAGGAATTGCACCAATGTGAAATTCTCTTGCATTGCAAATAACTATCCTCTAATTTATTCCTTTGTAGATTTTTATGGATTGGATCATGCTTCCTCCTTTTTTTTTTTTAAGTACAGACGTTCATACTTAGCAATTGCTCATAGTAAGACTAAGAGCTCTTTATTTTCTAGTGTCAGACAAAGAAAGGAGAGCTTGCCAAATGAAACAAATATGGAAAACTGTGACCCTTCTTAGGGAATTCCCTGTTTCAGTGTCAATGGTCAGTCTTTCTCTTGAAAAGATCAAATTTAGGGTCAAACCAGTTTCTCTAATAGAAAACCACTGCCTTCCTTCATAAGACAAACCCCAACAAATATCATACAGATTTATGTTTTAGAGCTCCATCTCCTAACACAAATAAGTATTTTGGCACATTTACTTCCTTCACTATAGTTCTTCCTATAAGCAGTCAACCTAGTCAAAGCCTGAAACTAATACAAGAGCCAAAAAATTATTCTTATGGAGCTTCTGGGGCTTCATAGCCCCAGAAACCTGGAAATTGGGGTATTATAAAACTGAAACTCAGCCCAATTTCTAGGATAACAATTCTTCATTTCAAGGGCATCATGTTTCCAAAGGTCAGGAAAATGAATTCATGACTGATAATGTTCAATGAACTACCAAGCAGTTTTAGAGATGAATGAAACCATGAAAACCATTCAGCCCAACTCTCATTTATAGGTGAGAGAACTAGAGTGTAGAAGTTGACCAATTTCCCCAAAGTCATACAGTTAAAGCCAGAGTAGCCCAGTGTCAAATGGAAGACCAGGAGTCAAGTCCCTTAACTTCTAGTCCTTTATAGTCTACTATTTCTCACACCATCTCTAATGCCTGTCTGCAGGGACAGCAAAAATGTTACAAATTCAAAGTCCATCATTAGTGACAGAAATAGAGATTGAGGTCTATTTTCCCACAGACTTTAATTAGTTACTATCTTATAACACAACTGATTCAAGTCAATCAATGACTAGCAGACTATTTGCCATCCTAAAGTATGCCTGGGCTGTGTTTCCTAAGGTTTCTGATTTCCTTCATTGGGCTGAACATAGGCTAAACTAAAACAAAGAGCAATGTATAATTTTATTGGCAATTAAATTAAGAGTACTACAATCCTTGGACTCTATTAATAATTCTCAAATTCATCTCAATACCCCCATACCATACAAAAGAGATCAAGGAAGATAAAGAAATAGAAACCTACAATATATCTTTCCACATAATCCAAAAGGAAGAAATTTCCAGACGTACCCATCTCCCAGGCTGAAGCTGTTTGGAGAGCTGTTGTAACTCGGTGATGGGACATTGTTTACTTGGTAAGGAATATCTGGCCATGGAGAACACTGTCAGAACAGAGCAAAGAGCAGCAGTGACCCAAGTGTATTTTGGGGGCCATTGAGAATGTAGATTTGGTGCCAACACTGTACTTTCTCCTTGTTTCAAGAGAGCATTAAAACAAAGCATAGTGGACGCTTCTCCACCTCAACCCCACAAAGTAACAGTAGAAAAGATGTTGAGTAGATCACCTTCCTAACTAAGTATGTCTCAGATCAAATATATAATCTGAAACATTAACCGAATACCAGTGATATTTTGTGCTGATTGGGATTACCTTTTCCCCTAGTCCCATCAGATTGTTTCATGTCAGTCTTATAGAGCTATAAGAAAGGTGACAAGAAGTTTCACTCCCATGTCCCTAACTAAGAAAGTGAACTCAGGTTACACGAAGGCAGGTGGAGAACACAATGTACTTCAGTGACACACTGTATGGGTGCTTAAGACACAGTAACTCTCCTCCGAAAGAGCATACACTCTTGTTGAGGAGACAATGTTAACTGCCACAGGAGTCGGCTACACCCACAAGAAAGCACATTTAGGAGGATAAAAATACTGTAGTTCCTTTCCTTCCTTTTAACAATGTTTCCTTGTAGAGTCAATCTGTAGCATTCCTCTAGATTTACTATCACCCTTTCAAACTACAGAGTTGGTAAATATTTAACTCCATGGCTAAAGCAGGTTGGAATTTGATGGGCCAAATTCTACAGCTTGCAAAGGCAAGAGGAAGCCTGATGAGTAGATAGATACTAGTATGTCCCACTTCATGTTAGTGTTTCATAGCAGGACTTCTTAGCTCAATTATTGTCAAGAGGAGGATTCCACACAAAACAAAAGAAAGATGGAATTGGACTTTGCCAAAATATAAAAATCGCAGTGTTGACTGACCTGAATGACTACTGCTCCTTGGGCCCTTAGTCTAGGCTACTTTTTAATACTGTCTTTATTTTGACCCTCTTCCACCAGACTTTAAGCTCCTTGAGGACAAGAACTATGTCTTTCATTGGCAATAGCAGTGAGCACGGTCCTAGCCACAGCATAGACGATATTGTTGTTCAGTAATTTTTCCATCACGTCTAACTTCTCATGACCCTATTTGGATTTTTCTTGGCAAAGATACTAGAATGGTTTGCCATTTCCTTCTCCAGCTCATTTTACAGGTGAGGAAACTGATGCAAATAGAGTTAAGTCCTTGGCCAGGGTAGGCCAGATCTGAACTCATGTTGATGAGTCTTTCTGATTCCAGGTCTAGTACTCTATCCACTTGGCTAAATTAATTGCCCCTAGACAACACATATAGCTACTCAATAAAGATAGGTTGATCATACCATCACTGTGTCATTTTAAGTTCCCTAAAAGATCCCCGGGCCATGCTCGAATTTCCCTTGCCATCATTTATCTCTGGGCCTTTACTTATGGTGTTTTTAATACCTGGACTAGTCTTCTCCTTCTCATCCACTTACTCAAATCCTAACTATCCTGGAAGGCCAAGCTGAAGTCCCACCTCCTTAAAAAAACCTTTCCTGAAAATTCAAGCTTGTTAGGTGGCTCAGTGGATTTAGAGAGCTAGGTCTAGAGATAGGAGGTCCTGGGTTCAAATCAGGTCTCAGATGCTTTCTAGCTGTATGACTCTGGACAAGTCATTTAACTCTCATAGCCTAACCCTTACCACTCTTTTGCCTTCGAATCAATCCACAGTACTGATTTCAAGACAGGAGGGGAGGAAAGAACAAAGGAAAGAATAAAGAAAGGAAGGAATGAAAAAGGAAGGAGGAAACTTCAAATTGTGTTGAACTTACTACCCAATTCTAAATAGCACATGGAAAATCCTAGAATCTTTAGGAATTGGTAGGGAATCTCACAAGTTATCGTATCAAACCATACTTATTTAACTACAGTGTACTATCAGCATTTCAGTCTCTGCTGTGCTAGGAGATTCATATCTCCCAACCAAAAGTGTGAGCTCCAAGTGGTAGGGACTCTACTGGTTCTCTTATAACTTCAACAACACTTAACACAGTGATAAGCACAGGGTAATTACTCAAGGAATGTCTATTAACTGATCAGGATTAAAGACCAGGCTGGGTACTGGTGACAAGAAGAGAGACAATCCCAAAGGAAGAGAAGAGGGGATGACTATGATTTGTGAAAGTGTTAGTTGAGACATTAAGATTAAAAAACATTCCTGATTCTAGGGAGTGGCAGGGAGGGTACATTTCAAATACAAAGTGAATCTTAGTCACCAAACATTGGGAAATGCTCCTTCATCATCCTAGGTTGTGTTTATGACCCCCTGGAGAGCAAGCCATGATTTAACTTCAATGTGGTAATTTGGCATTTTATTTGTATTTATCCTAATGCCAAAAGGGCACGTTCACAAGAATCTGAACCCAACTAAGACTCGAGGCACTCAGGAAGGTCCTAACCTCTGTGAGGATTGTAGTTTCATAGGATGGCTGGTACTTCTCCTTCTCTTGTGCAGTTCTCTTCTCCATTTTCTCCCGATCTGTCTTCTGTTTCCGATCTGCTCCCTTTGGCTGAAAATATAGAGCATGGTTTTTGTTTAGCAAAGCTTGGCTAACTGAAATTCACTGTGTCCTTGATATCTACTAACCACACTTCTCCCAATCTTCCCTGTTCATAGGCGTTTTGCCCACTTCAACCTGGCCAATTAATGACACTTGGAATGGAAAACAACAGGGGAAAAAATGGTCACCCTAGGAAAAAGAATTCTAACCAGTAAAACATTATAACATATCATTTTTTAAATTCTCCATGAAGAATGAAGTTTGATAGAAGTGAACAGGGGGGCTATTGGTCAATTTTTATTCTTGGTTCAAAAAAAAATCTCTTTGGAAATAGGCATAATTATGAAGATATTGGTACTCCTGTGTAGAGGGAATTTCATCCCCTCCCCCTCCTGATTGCCAACAGGATTCATCCCATTTTTTACATGCCAACGCTGTGTCCATGAATGTAAACAAAAGGGTGTGGGGTGGACCCCACCTGGCTCTATACTTCCCCGAGCAGGCAGGAATCCTGAGATCCTGCAGGATGAGCTACACATGGTCAGACTTAGAGAAAGAACGAGACTTTAAATCTATGTCTATCTAACTTCTCTATTTCAAATGATTATTAATAAACTTTATGGAAAATAATAATGTGGAGATATCAATTTTAACCTAACACTCAGTTGGTACCAAAGTCATTCACTTGACTTGTGACAATCATCTATATTCTTGCCTTGTATTATTATTGGACTTCTTGTGTTATATCTTCTCATCTCTCTCCAAGTAGATTACAAGTTCTTTGTGGGCCAGAACTATGTCTTCTACTTTTCTATATTCCTATAATACCCAACACAAGATTCAGTGTTCAAGAGATAATGTGTTGATTCCCAGATAATTCAATTTGAACTCATTTTTCTCTCAGCTTAACTTTATGGGGATAGGTAAGGAGACAAGCTGAAAAGGTTCATTATTGAGTATTCAAACCAGAACTTCTGCTCTAGATAATAAATTTTGCCTGAATCTCTGGGATCCATCTTTGCCTTTGGAGAAGTATCATTGCTTTCCAGATAAGCCTATACTTCTAATGATAAGCCATCTATTTTATCTAATGGTAAAGAGACATAAATTTGGTTTAAGTTGTTTGCTACCCTAATGCTGCTACAGAAGTAGCTCCAGAGATCAGCCAAATAATTCTTATAGACTCTCTTTGTGTACCCTAGCTTAAAACTAGCAAAAGTTAAAGATGCCAAATGAGTAGAGTATCAGAACCAGTTGTGATAAATTCCAAACTTTGCATGATAGACCATCCGCCTGGATAAGCCAATTCCATCTCAAAAGAAGAGGACTCTCTGGTGAAAAGCAAATCTGAATGCAGACTCAGAAACTTGAAACCGATGGCCTCCTAGACACTGGAGGTCTTTTCCTAGCCTGCCCCCATTTCCATATTTTGTCATTTCTTCCCTAAGTTATCGTCCCACAAAAGAAGGACCTCCTACCTATCTCCTACATCACACATGTGACAAACTTGCAGATATAAACTTCTCCAGCATATCAGACATCTAGTTTAGAATAACTTCTACAAAGAAGATTTTTGTTCATTTTTCCCCCCCTGACCAAGTGTTTATGGAATCTTGGGTATACATGGGGATGGCTTATGCTAGGGGAAGAGAGAACACAGAGAGAATAAGGAGGAGGTAGCAGATCTCAGGCCGAAGGATAGATGGTACTAGGGAATTGGGGAAGCTGGTCCTCCATAAGCACCTGCTGTTCCACTCCTTTCTCAGTAATTGCTGCCAACCAGATAGCGTCACCACTTGAGATATCTCAATCCATGGTCAAAGCAAGAGCATGCAAAAAACTGGGCTCCTAAGAAGCTGAGACCTCTTGTTCTCCACTTTCCTCAGAAGGACTTCCCTTACAGAATCCTCTGCTCCCCTGCTTCACATAGGAGACAAGAGTTGCAAAGGGAATAACTGACAATTTTGCTCAACCTTTCTTGTTCCCTACTCCATACTCATTTGACAGCTTGTATGAAAGGCAGTTGGTAGATCAAAGAGAAATTATCTCCTAGGGCATTTTGTGAAACCAGTTTTGGAAATTTTTAAGAATTTCAAGAAAAAGAACTTGACTAGGATCCAAATATCTCCAGATCCATATGAGAGTCCTAGGACCAAGAAAGGAATTTCGTTCATTATTTCCAAGCAATTTCCTGAAAGGCAGGACTAACTCCTCTTCCCAGGGCCTTAATTTAATCCTTACCTAGGATATGCAGCTCACACTTCAGTTATGAATTATAGGAAGGGCCCTGAGATCAATTTAATTACTCTCCTGAACGGAATTCTTTTTCTTTTTTTAATTCTTACCTTCTATCTTAGAATTGATACTGAGGCTCCAAGGCAGAGCTATAAGGGCTAGGCAATGGGGGTTAAGTGACCTGCCCGGGGTCACATAGCTAGAGTGTCTGAATCCAGATTTGAACCATGGACCTCCCACCTCCAGGCCTAGTTCTTTATCCACTGAGCCACCTATCTGCCTCTTGAACAGAACTCTTACAAATGACTTCCCTTTCCAAAAGACTCTACATTTTTGGGAACACCATAGTAAACTTGCAGTTTTTACTTCCTCTTAGGAAATATGTGGTCAGAAAAAAGTAATGTACAGGAGCAAAAGGAATGAGTATGAAGCAAAAAGGGAAGAGACTTCTTTTACCAAAGACCAGTTGGGAAAAGAAGACTGTCCGATACATTCATTTTGCATGGCTCAAGTCTTTTCGTAGAACTAGAGTCTGGGTTGGAAAAGAACTCAAAGTTCACCTGGGGCAAATTCCTGCCCCAGATATGAATTTAAAACATTCAATTCAATCCAAAAGCATTTATTAATTCCTACTGTGTGCAAGCCACTATGATAGGTACTCAGAATACTAATACAAAAATGAAATAACCTTGCCCTTGAGGAACTTACATTCAATTGGAAAGAAATAGCCTATCTACAGAATATTAAAATATAAAATATATTAAGGAAATTTCTGAAGTGGAGAACATAAGCAATTTGGGAGTTTGGAATAGACTTCTTATAAAGGTTAAGCTTTGAAGGAAACTAGGGATTGTCTAATAGGTTAACCATATCCAGTGATGGTGAGCTTATGGCCTGACACAAGGTAGCCCATTTTACTTGGAGAGAGTTGTGTTCTTCCTTACTAGTCATAGCACAGTAGCTTTACAGTTGGAAGGGACCTTAGAAACCACTGCGTTCCAAACTTCTTGTTGTAGAGATGAGACTACAACTAAGGCACAGAGAAGTTCCATGATTGTATAGTGTCACATCACTCTTAGGAACCTGAGATGAGATTTAAACCCAGGTCTTCCTTGCTCCATATATTAACAGTCATACATTGTATCTCTCCCACCCCAGATCCCACTCCTAAGTCTTCCCCCCCCCCCAGGCTAAATACCATCATTTCCTCAACAAATCTTAATTATTGGAGAGCATCAAATCCAAAAATGAAAACACAGATCCAACACAAATTCACAGACTCTATAAACTGAAAATAAATCAAGGTAGGCCTATTCTAAATCTGCTAGTCAATTTAGGAATCTTGGATCATCTTTGGGTATTTGGGAAGAAAAATTATAATGGGAAAATCCCCCAATTCTTGCCAAGACAAGCCAAAGTTCTAGCTAGAAACAAGAGGTTTTACCTTTGTTTCTTTTTATTAAAGACTACATTTCCCCATCTCTCTCAAACTGAAAGTCCATGGACTACTCATGGCCTAACCCCACTGCTGAATGCCATGGGAGTTCTGATCTTCTTTCTCCAACCTAGGTCTGTTCACCCCTTCTTAGGCAACATCATGATCCCTTATTCCTAGGGTTTTAAACATATTAATACAGAACTTTGTGCTGATACATAATCACCAAAGCCCAATGCAGCTCAAAATGCCAGAGCTCAAGATTTATGAGCCTCCCTGGCAGTTGAGATGACTGGTATGAGCCACCATGTCTGGATAGATTTCTGTTTCTAAAAGCTATTAAAAAATCCCTAGACCCTACACCCTCTGAAAGAGTCTCTTCCCTCCAATCACCAAAACCATCCCCGTCACAAGATTCTTATCTGTACCCAACAGAAAACATGAGTGAGGTAAAAAGTCCCACAGATTTTATGCCTGGGCAGGAAAGAGAAAAACATAGTAATCCCCACCTTGAACACTTTGATCTGGCAACTGGCAGAATGCAGATGTTCTGTGTACTCCCCATTCTCATTCTGTTTAAAAGTATCAATTTGCACTCGAAAAGGAACTCCCTTTTCTCCCCCATGCTTCCTGGGTGTGAATTCTGTGCTGATGCAATGTACCTGGAAGAAAAGAAATAAGCAGGTGGCAAAATGAATGAAAAGGTCAGACTGAACTATTGAATAAAAGCGAATTACAATATATCATTCAGAAGGATAATATCTCTTTATTGCCTGTCAAATCCAATCTTCTGTGGTGGAAATCCAAAATGCTTTCTTACCTGATTCTATCCTTACCAATCCAATTTCATCTGCTACTACTTCTGTTAAGTTTCCTCACTGGCTGTCCCCCTCTCTCCAGAATCCTCTCATCCTGCCCTCTCCAAATATATACATATCTCACTTATTCTCATCCCTGGGCATCTTTGCTCCCTCTCTTGCCCTATTGCAATTCCCTCCCCTTCCACCGATTTTCCTCTGTTTTCTACACAATCGTCCTAGATTCTCAATAAATATGGCCTAGCAAAGGTCCCGTCCTAGCTCCATCCAGTCTTAGACAAGTTCTAAACTCTAAATTGAGTTCTCCCTTTTCTGAACTTCTATTGCACTGTGTCAATAAATCACTGTTTAACATTCAATTATTATATAATTGTTATCTGGGATTTATTCCTGCCTATCCAACTGCATTTGGTTTGAGGACTGGCAGCAATGCCAATATTTAACTGTGTGACTAGTCCTAGAGTGAGAAAGAGAACAACTATTACCTGAATGAATGCTGAAGCTCTCTTTGAAGGATCCCACAGAAATTCAACTGCATTTAATTGGGTTGGGCTGGCTCGGGGGTCCAAGATGCCAACAGAGAGAGGGATATCTGAATAAAAAAAGAAAAACTCTTAAGTAGCCTGAGCTCATCTACTCAAATCCTCAGAGAAAAGTCATAGCAAGACATAAACTATAAGAACAGACACTGCACCTGCTCATGCTTCTCCCAGACCACCCAGTAACTCTCCCCTATCAATATCTCACTTATCTTCTAAAGTACCATTCAAATCCCACCTCTTGACTAACATCTTCCTGGACCCTGCCAGTCTGCAGCCATTTTTTTTTCTGAATGTCTATAACATATTTGCCCTATGCTTTGGATCTTAAACATATTTTGCCATGAATTACAATATTTATGTTCCCAAATAGTCTAAAATCTAGGAGGGCACAGTCTACATAATAATCATCTTTATGTTTACAATAATTCCTTGTACAAGACAAATATTTAATTAAGTATATGTTGATTAACTGATGTGTGTGTCCATAGATGCCCACCATGTCCATAGTGGGCATCAAATTATCATGTACTGGCATTTGGGAAGGAATACAACACAGATCAAATTTTGACCTATGCATTCAGGCAAAATCCAAAACAAGAAAGACTCACCAATATCCAGGATTCGATCTCCAGGACGACTCCATCTCCAGCCCTCCAGCTGCTGATGCTCTGTGTACTGTAGCCGCCGGTCATGGAAAACCACACGGATGATACTCTAAAAGGCAAAGTTTGGGTCAGGACCACCGAGAGGATTTATTTGTTGCCTCTGCCAGGAATGTTCCTACTCTTCATTCCCACTTCTTATCTAAACAGTAACAAATATCTAAGGCTTATTTCAACTCTCATCTTCTCCATGAAACTTTCTCTGACTACTCTAGCCCAGAGGGATTTCTATTCCTTTAACCACCTATAGCACTACTGTACATTATAAATCTATTATTCAGTTCTTTGTATTGTTGGTAATGTTTTTATCTGTCAATTTTGTCCTCCCAACTATCTCCTTAAAAGGCAAGACCTGCTTAGAGTTTTGTGTTGCCTCACAGTAACCAGCATGAGTGCCGTATATAGTCAAGTCCCTCAAGAACTACCTCTTGATTGACTGTTGATTGTTGATCTGAAAAAATGAAAAATAAAATACAAAGGTCTATAGGATTATGCTTTCCAGTCTTTTCTATAGCATGTTCCACCCAAATCCAGGTTCTCAGAATTTCAGATTGAAGCCCAAGGTTTCCAGTAAACATCAAAAAATATCAGGAGCCAGAAAGTAGAAGGGATTACAGTTCTCCTTACCTTCACATATTTGGTGTTGAGATCTTGAAAATCTCCCAGTTTCCGATTCTCCAAAAGTCGGATTTCATAAGACTGACCTGTAGAGAATTAATGACATCTTTTAAATCTGGCTCTCTTCCCAATTTCAGGAGGACTTGGAGATATTTTCAGGTCATCTCTGTCAGGAAAGATCTATCTAACTCTCTTCCATGGCACGAGGCAAATACCATCAATAAGCAAACTTGAAATAGCTGTCCTGGATCAGCTTCTCTTCTCACTATGTACAAAAATTATTATCCAGCTTGGTGAGGGAATGGGGTGCTCTTATTATCTCAATATTCTGATCAAAAGTTATCAAGATAAATTTCAAGGAATGAGCATTAAATGAAACATACTTAACACTAATATCCTACTGAACTGCATGTATCTTTCTCTGCTGATCTGGAATATTCTTTAGTCCCTGTGAAGCCACCAAAATCATTACCGACAGCAATCAGTCATTGTCAGGGCCAACCCTAGGGAAACTTTAAATCCGGCCAAGTTTGTCTTTACTCTTTCCGCTTCTCCTTTTTCTTTTTCCTTTCCCCCTTATTAGGCACCCAGAGGCTTCAGATATGTACTAATCCAACCTTATTCATGCCTTATTGTTTAAGTTTTTTAATTAATTTAGAATATTTGTCCATCGTTACATGATTCATGTTCTTTCCCTCCCCTCCTCCAGGAGCCAACGAGCAATTCCACTGGGTTTTTCATATATTATAGGAGAATTCTCTTTCAAAGGTTTCTGCATGAAGTCATATACCCAATTATAGAATGAAAGGCTAAACGCCTTTTACTAGGGATGAAGTATATCTTAAGGGAAACGATCCCAACTGACATGGCACAAGTGAAGAGAGTCCAATACCTGGAGTTAGAAGAACTGAATTCATATCCTTCCTCTAACACCAATTAGCCAAAGGAGCATGGATAATCCTTAACTGCTAAGTCTTAGTATCTTTTTAATAACACCTCTGCCTCACTTAGTTGTTATGAGGCTCAAATAAGGTAATGTGCATAAGACACACTGTAGATTTTAAATCACCATTATCCAAGGATCAAAGGGATATGGGGCTAGAAAGAAATGTTAAAAAGGATTTTTGTTTTCCCAATAATCTGTGGATCATTATGCCTACTAATGGCATGAAATAGTAGTGAAATAAATATGTATCAATAGACATGTCTAGTTTATACAAGAAATTGGTTTTTCTTATATTATTTAACAATGAAGCTGCAGCCTGCATTATTTAATAATCAGGGCGCACACTTCACTGTCTGAGGTGCCACCACATAGAAGACAAGAGCCAAGGAATGGCACTGCACCCGCCATCCTAGGGTACAGATATCAACATCATGGAGAAAAATATAATCAGAAACATTGCCCCTTAAAAAAATGCACGGTTTCTTACATATGGTCTGCCAAATTTTAAACAGAGCAAGGCAATGCTTTAAATGAGAATACAACAGCCGCAGTACAATGAGGAAAAAAAAAGAGAAAACACACTAACCAGTTTTTCCAGTTTTCTTCCTCCTTAAAACTCCTCTTTCCTTTTTCCCAACCCCCCCTTTAAAGAATGCAGAGCAAAGTGTTCCATAAGCCAACACACGAGTGGTCATTAGCTCAGGTTTACTAGCTGAGCTAGTGTCAGTTGGGCCCTGACCCCAAAAACTGCTCTGCAAACAGAGCTCTCTTCAAGCAGACACCTCTTGCCCCAAAGAAAATATGGACTCTTTCCAGTTCTGAAGCCAGAAATGTCAGGGGTGATCATTTTACAAGAACTGAGTTACTGGATGAGTTAAAGAGAGTCTAGGATCAGGACTTTCCCCAGGTAGCATATTGTAAGCTGACAGAATAAATGAGGGTCGCAAGAAACTAGGATTCCAGAGAAGAGCTCCCACTTTTTTCCTTGTGGATTAATGTGTCTCTTGACCATCACCTGTCAGTCCTCTCCATTTGTACCATGGCACTGATCCTTACCAGTTTCAAGTTGAGTGTCACAGTTGATTGAGCACTGGACCCAGAATCAAAAAGACCTGAGCTCTAATCCAGCCTCAGACATTTAATAGCTTATGACCCAAGCAAATCCCTTTACTTCTGTTAGCCTCAGTTTCCTCAGCTGTAAAATGGAGATAGTAATAGCACCTACCTCATTATGGCTGTTGTGAGGACATAAACTGCATGGCATAGTACTTGGTACATAGTTTGTGTGTAATAAATGCTGATTTTCTTACCTTTTCTTCTCCTTTCTGACCTCTAGTCTCATGTCTCCCACTCTCCCACCCCCATCTCCATTCTGTTATATACTTCTGCCAGTCTTATTTTACAAAAATACTTTTAATTGTTTCATTCATCTACACAGAAATTTTCAAAATTTTCCCCTTGGCTGAAGGATAGAAAGCAAATCTTTAGCTTTGTGCTCAAGGCCTTCCACTATCTGGTCTTACTTTATCTTCCTAACTTCAGTCCCCATTATTGTACAACACAAATTCTTACTTTGTTCCAGCCAAAGTGGTCTGCTTACTAATGCTCCTTCCCTACCCAACACACCATATTTATTTCCCCCACTTTATCCGCTCAAGTTCAGTCCTTTTCAGTCATGTCCAACTCTTTGTGACCACATTTTGGGGGTTTTCTTGGCAAAGAGACTTGGAGTAGTTTGCCATTTCCTTCTCCAGCTCATTTTACAGATGAGGAAACTGAGGTAAACAGTTAAGTGACTGGCTCAGCTAGTTAATATTTTTGGTCGAATTTGATCAGGTCTTCCAGGAAGTCTCCAGGCCTGGCCTGTGCCACCTTGCTGCCCTACAGCTTTGCTCATACTGCTCCCTTTATGTGCCTATCCAAATGCTACCAGTCCCAAGGTTAAGCTGAGTTTCCCCTCCAAGTAAAATAGTCTTCCCTTAATGACCTTTCAAACAAGTTGAATATTCTGAAACAAAAGAGGTTAAAAGCCCCAGCCAAGGAAAGAGAATGATAAACAGATTATACAAATTAGTTTCCCAAATGAAACAATAATATCCTCATCAAAACTCTGCTTAGTAAGACTTCCTAATTTAGCAAGTTGATCAAAACTCATTTCTCTTCCTATGAACCCAAAATTTCTCAAACTTTGCTAAAGATAAAAGAAACATCTGTTCTTTGATGAAACATTTTCTATGAACAAAATATAACTATTTACAAGAGAGGTAGCATTTGAATCATATTTTTAAATAGCGCACCTTCATAAATCCCCAAGACCACCCCTTCAATCTGTCTAGGAAATCAGATTCAGGCCTGAAAGTATTCTATGTCAAGGGTGTAAGCACTTGTAAGTAGACAATAAAACTCAAGAAAGAAATATAACTACTTTCAAATAAAGTCACTATCCTAACCATTAACCATATCTTTCTTACCAATGAAGGTTAGCAACCAAATATTATCAGTGTAAAATAGTCTTATGGGTAGGAGTTCCTGGCTGCATTTCTCAAATCATAGTTTCCCAGCTCTTTAAACTCAACAGGATGAAGTCTCATACTCTTTTATTCCCAAAGAAATTCATTCTCATTTCTATGGTCCGCAAATTCATCTGTATTATTTCTGATGTCCAAAGCACTCAACCAGTTAGGTGGTTCCCACCACTGTTTCCTTCTGATTTTTCATTTTTTCTTGAAGTTTCCAGATCAGTACTAACTTCAGTCCTGTTATCAGGCACCTCCTTGGGCTTCTTCCAGCCTCTAGAAAAATCAGGCTATCCTGGGATATCTACCAGAATAAAAACCACAACTAGCAAGCTGGAGGGCAAGGATCTCATCTATCTCTGGACATATGTAGTTAGTTTTGATCTAGATGAAGATAGTGTCCCTCTAATTTAGATCCACATTAATAGAAAAACTCTAAAATTAGACAAAATGTGAGATTTACACAATAAACGAGTGTGAGAGATCCTATAAGCTCCGTTGCTGGCTCCCAAAGTTTCTCTCTCTCCCTAGAAGTTACATTTTTAATAAAATAGTTACTGCCATGATGACATCACCTCTATTCTAACCCTTCCTAATATCTTCCTAACCTCCAAGATTTTGGATACAACTTGCTATAATCTAGGGGTTAAATGTATTTTTGTAATAAGGTGATGGTTTTTTTAAACCCCTACCTTGTGTCTTAGAATTAATACTGAGGGAGCTAGGTGGCTCAGTAGATTTAGTGCCAGACCTAGAGACAGGAGGTCCTGGGTTCAAATTTGAACTCAGACATTTCCTAGTGGTGTGACCATGGGCAAGCCATTAAACCCTCATTGACTAGCCTTGAAACCAATACAAAGTATTGATTCTAAGATGAGAGGTAAGGGTTTGTTTGTTTTTAAATCAATACTAAGTATCAGATCCAAGGAAAAAGAGTGGTAACGGTTAGACAATGGGGGTTAAGTGACTTGCCTAGGGTCACATGACTAGGAAGTATCTGAGGCTAGATTTGAATCCAGGACCTTCTATCTTTAGGTCTAGTTCTCAACTCACTGAAGCCCCTTGTTGCCCCAAGGCTCTTATTTTTTTTAATCATTCTGAACCTGTGTCATAATAGGAAACTGACCAATAAAGAAAAATTGTCTTTTATTCTAATGTTCCCACATGTCTGAATCCAGTGTCATTTAGACCAAACTTCTGGATGCTAGATTGACTTTTCACCTTCTGTCTCAATGTGCTATGTAGTATTATTTATAATGGTGAAACCTGAAAACTTTGCCAAGAGCTATTGCACAACGATCTCAATTGATACTCATAACAACCCTGTGGAATCGGTTTCATTATGTCTATTTTACTGTTATCCTCTGTTTCGTTGTATTACATTAGCTCTGTACAGACAGAAAAAAATTAAAAGGCAGACTCTAGGAACAAAGGAGCCCCTCTCCAATGGAACAAGTATTTTGGTTCCTCAATGAAGTAATCTTGTCTACAAAAGGAGAGATGTTATAGAAGTGTGGGGGCCAGATTTCTGCAAATTGATTTTCAGTCTCTCATTGACTTAAAAGTATCTTTGCTGATGTTCTTTCTCTTGATCCAAACCCTCTCTATCCAAATCCAGTCCAGTCCCCACTGCTAAATAAAGCATTCATTCAGTTACTAGATTGTGAGCTCTTTGAGGGCAGGGACTGCTTTCTGCCTCTTTCGGTATCTCCAGCACACGGTTCAGTGCCTGAGATTCAGCACTTAATAAATGTTTGACTGACTGATCATCTATTCAAGAAATGACTACATATTTACTGAATGGTAGGCACTAGTTTAAATAAAATGTTCTCCCAATCTCAACGAGTTTATGGTCTATTGGGGGGGATTAAAAATACAATTGATAACATCAAAATACAAAACACAATAGGCATATATAAAAGGAATAAACAAGAGGCTAAGAGAGAGTTCTGGAAAGATTACTTATATCTCAGGATGCTTTATGGATCCCAGATATCAAGCTGGGTCTTGAGACTCCCATTCACCAAGCCCTACATCACCCAAGATTATACACTTTATTCTATTATCTGCTAATAAGTTTTACTATCTTATTTCCTAACTAGAATATAAGCTCCTTGAAAGGAGGAGGGGATTTATTACTTCCTTTGAACTACAAGCACCATGAACTCTTCATGCATTCATTTTAGATGGGTTAGCAAAGAGCTTCAAAATCTTTAATGTTATGTGTCTCAGGGCCCCTCTTCCTTCATAGGTTAAGTAATTAAGGGGTTTTAAACAAACCAAATGGGCTGGCTGAACTTAAATTTACTGGAACCCTTAGGGTAATCTTTTGTAATTCCAATGGAGTAATTCACATAAAAGGTTATCTTAAAAACAGATTTAAGGGTGAGTGTTCAGCCCAAGGTCCCAGCAAGTCAGCTGAATTGCAGAGGCCCCAAACCAGGAATTTATGGCTCTTGAAATGATGCCTAAACCCTAGCCCTTTCCAACACCACCTCCCTCCACTTTTTTTTTTTAAACTTCGGTCTTAGAATTATTACCACGTATGGGTTTCAAGGCAAAAGAACTAAGCAATGGGGATTAAGTATGTTGCCCAGGGTTACACAACTAGAAAGTAACCGTGACTGGATTTGAACTCAGGACCACTCATATCTATGTTTGACATTCTCTCAAACTGAATTACCTAGATGCTCCTCTCCTACCCTCCACCCCATTCCCAATTCTGAGCCTCACTACCTCCTCTAATAGATATTGCAACAGATTTGGGTTATCCTGACTTTGAATAATGGAGGTATTCCATGGAGAATAATTTCATCCAATTTCTATTTCTAAAAGATCATCTGTCTCTTTTGCACTTGTAAAATTCAGGGTATATGCCATAACTTCCTATTAGATCGTTAAATTAGCTCTCTCTATAACAGGGGGGATACATTTGTATCCCCAGTGCCTTGCACATAGCAAACCCTTGTTAAATTGAATTGCTCTCTCCTCTATAGACCCAGGGGGAAGTTGTTGTGGATACTTCTGGCTAGTCTAAAATGATACCTGTGAAATGTGCAAGGGTTAGAATAGCTACCAGTAGGCAAATTTAACTTCTTGACCTTCTGCTCCCAACACTTCAGATAATGGTTTAGCCCAAAGACATACAAATCTAAAGATGAGTTACTGTTGACCAGGACAGTAACCTAGAGGATTACTGCTGATTACCGTCCTCTTTTCATCAAGCAAATCTTGCTCTTCTTTTCTCCTTTGCACTTCCCTTATATTAAAATTCAATAGCCTTCTTCTTTTCTAACTCTTAAGAAAGCCTGTAAATCCATGATTCTCCTCTTCTCCCTGGGTATCGCTTATTCCAAATGGGAGTTTTATTCAGGCATTTTTCTCCAAATGTTGATCTCTCTTTCTCTTTGCCTTTATGTCAGGAAAGCTAAATGAGTGGTCTTCAGGGGTTAAGAACTGAGTTAATGACCTAGGAAAGATCCAACCCTCATAATTCAAGAGTTAATTCTTAACTCTGAAAAGAGTCACCATGAGTAACAAAAAGAATGAGAAACGGTCTGAAATATTCCATCTTTTCCTATAGGAATGTATCCACATTTTTCTTTTTTTTGGGCAGTAGAATTGTAGCTTCAATGTCAGAAACAAATAAATATGGATGTTTAGTTTTTAGACATTAGAAGGATTAGGTGTGCCAACTGTATAATATCAGAATTTTTAAAAATTGTTTTATTGTAACTTATTGTGATTTCTCCTATTTTGTACAAATGCACCTTACAAATAACTATGGGATATTATAATTTCACTTTGAAATGAGTAATTTTCATCCTATCTCTAGTGTGTACAAATGTACTATTGCAAAAAATACAGCTTGGTCCTTTCAAAATAGTCTTAAACTTCCATCCATCCTTCTAATATACAAATATTTAAAGCCCAGCTCAGCTATTCTGTGTCACCTTTTTACTTTCTTGTTTTCTCCAACTTGGAGTGATCCTTTCTCTTCCTCAGACCCCTCTTTTGCACATTTAATCAAATGAATCAAATATTAACTTACATTACAATGAGTTATGTACATGTATCACTTTGTTATTAGATTTTAAACATTTTGATGGCAGGAACTATATATGAACTAGTATTGATCGATCACTATGCTTTAAGTTTATTTTAGATCTCTTTACATTCCCACACCTGGCTGAAAGAATAGCCACTACTTATGGAACTAGTAAGCTGCCTGTTGCCAATGCTGATTGGCAGGTTCTTTTGCCCTTAAGACCCTTTGTTTGGTAGCCTGATAGCCTTCTGATTTAATGTAGACACCCGATGCCTAATTCTACAAGATGCAGCTTGGAATTGCAGAATTCAAGTGATTTGCCAGCCTTAACAACAACACTTACCTTTGTGAGCCACACCATCTATCCATTAAGTATCTATTAATAATATAACTAGACAATATAAAATACCTGGGGGCATACCTATTCAGAGACTTACCAATCAAACTATTTAAAAATTAGAAGAAAAAACCCCACAATATTCATCTGGAAGAACAAAAGACCAAGAATATCAAGGGACTTTATGAAAATAAAATATGGAGGTAGGAGGCTTAGCCATATTGGATCTCAAACTATATTATAAAGCAGTAATCATCAAAATAATCTGGTATTGGTTAAGAAATAACAGTAGTAGGGGGCAGTTGGGTAGCTCAGTGGATTGAGAGCCAGGCCCAGAGATGGAAGGTCCTAGGTTCAAATCTGGCCTCAGACACTTCCTAGCTGGGTGACCCTGGGCAAGTCACTTGACCCCCATTGCCTAGCCCTTACCACTCTTCTGCCTTGGAACCAATACCCAGTATTGATTGCAAGATGGAAGATAAGGGTTTAAAAAAAATAACAGTAATAGATCAATGGAATAGATTAGGTATTCTACACATGGCAGTTAATGACCATAGCAATTTAGTGTTTGATAAACCCAAACATCCAAGCTTTTGGGGAAAGAACTCACTGTTTGACAAAAACTATTAAGGAAAATAGAAAACAGAATGGCATAAACTAGGCATGGACCAACATCTTGCATCATGTCAAAATGGATACTTGACCTAGAAATGAAAAGTAATATCATAAACAAATTAGGGGAAAGTTACCTGTCAGACTTATAGATAAGGAAAATTTTATGACCAAACAAAACTTAAGAGAACATTGCAAAAAATGAAATGGATCATTTTGATTACATTAACTTAAAAAGGGGTTGTACAAAAAACCCAACGCAACCAAGATTAGAAGAGAAACAACAAATTTGAAGGAAAATGTGATAGCAAGTGTTTGACAAAAACCTCATTTCTCAACTGCATAGAGAAATGAGTCAAATTTACAAAACACAAAGTATTCCCCAATTGAAAAATGGTCAAAGGATATAAACAAACAGTTCTCAGAGGAAAAAATTTTAACAAGTTATATAAGAAAATGCTTGTGTCACTATTAAAGAAATGCAAATAAAAACAACTCTTAGATCCCTCCTTAAACCTTTCAGATTAGCTGGCATGACCAAAAAGGAAAATGTTGGAAGGGATGTGTGAAAGTTGGTGTTGGTGGAATTGTGAATTGATACAACCATTCTGAAAAGCAACATGGAACCAATCTCAAAAGGGTCATAAAACCATGCATATCCTTTACCCCAACAATAGCACTACTAAGTCTGTATCTCAAAGAGATTAGAAATAAGGGGAAAAGACCTACTTGTATCAAAATATTTTGGATATCTCTTTTTGTAATGGCAAAGAATTGGAAACTAAGGGGTTGCCCATCACTTGGGGAATGGATGAGCAAGTTGTGGTATATAGTTGTAATTGAATATTATTACACCATAAGAAATGATGAACAGGATGAGTTCAGAAAAACTTATAAAGACTTATATGAACAGATGCAAAATGAGGTGAGCAGAACCAGGAAGACAATGTATACAGCAACAGAAAGATTATATAACAATCAATCATAAAGGACTAAATAAGTTCCCAAAATATTCACAAGGGACACATAATGAAAAATGTCATCTATAGCCAAAGAAGGAACTAGTAGTCAGATTAGAGATAAAACATTCTACCTTCCATACGATTTCCTTCATTAATTTTTTTTATTGTATGTGTGATATGGACCTTCCATCATGGCATGAGCAATATGGAAATATGTATTGCATGAAAGCACTGGTATAACCTATATCAGACTATTTACTTTCTCAGGAAAGGGAGGAGTGAGGAAGGCAGAAAATTTAAATCTTAAAATATCAAAAATGGTTTCACGTAGACAAAGACAAATAAATATGAAGCAGTCCCTGGCATCAAGAAACTTACATTCTATCTTTTATATTTTTAAACCCATACCTTCTGTTTTAGTATCAATTCTAAGATAGAAGAGGGACAAGGGTTAGGCAATCAGCATTAAGTGACTTGCTTGGGGTCACACAGATGGGAAGTTTCTGGGGACAGATTTGACATTTGGTCTCCAGGCCTGAAAATTTATCCACTATGCTACCTAGTTGCCCTACTTATATTGGATCTTACAGACCCTTAGTAGATGGGAGCATTGCTACCTGCGAGACCAGTAGTCAAAAGGAAAATAGAAGCACTTGTAGGTTAAGTGATTTCTCCTATTAACCCATGTGTTACCCAGCCAATGTTAAGTCATCCCATAGGTATTCAAGTATGTATGTATGTATTTGAAATTAATCATTGAAGAAATGAACAAAGAAACAAATTAACAGGTAAAAATGTTAAGCTAGGGGATATTTTCCTATGCACCACTTGGAGAAAAGTAGAACATGGTACATTCACTTATTCATGTATTTATTTTAGACCTTTTCATCTTAGTACCAACACTATATATTGGTTCCAAGGCAGAAGAGCCATATGGGCTAGGCAAGGGGGGTGGGGAGGAATGTCTTGTTACAGGTTGTTACAGGTCACCTAGTTACTGTCCAAGGTCATATTTGAACCCAGGACCTTCCATTTCCAAGACTGGTTCTCTACCTACTAAGCCACCTAGCTGCCCCCAAGATAGATTATTAAAAGTTCTTATTTCATAGCCAAGTTCTGTCAACAACGACAACAGATTACACAGGAATACTACCTTGAATTATGACAGATTGGATTGGTATTGGACAAAATAAAGAGGTAGGCATTTGGTACCAGAAAATTTCAACTATGTTAAGTCACATCCCAACCCTACTCTGTCAGAATCATGATTTCCTTAGCAGTTAATTAGGAAAACTCAGAGCCAGTGAAGTGACTCTATGGATAGAGTGCTAGACATAGTGTTAGGAAGACCCAAGTTCAAATCCAACCTCAGACACTTACTAGCTGTGTGATCTTGGGTAATTTTTACTTAAAAACCATCTGCCTTAACCCCCTGGAGAAGGAAAATAGCAAACTATCCAATATCTTTACCAAGAAAACCCTTTGATGAAGAATCAAAGGCACAACTGAATGACTAGATAAAATAAAATGGCAGGATTTTGGTACTAAAAAAATTCCAATTTGGCTAAGCTACATCCCAACATTATCTACTCTAAGTTGGCATCATGATTACTTACAGATGGAAAAACAGGGCTCAGTTCAATTTCAGGACAATCCATTTGACATCTTTGGGTCTTTGCACAGAGCTTTCCCATTCCTAGAATACACCATGCCTTCCCCAGGAGTGCACAAAATTTATACAAAGTGAATAAATAGCAACTTTGAAGTGCTGGGGAAGAGCAGGGTGCATGTAAGGCAACCAGAAAGTGCCTGATGTTGGTAACTACAAATTCTGGAGGCAGAAGTAAAGAAAGGGTGTGGTTCCCCACATGGGAAATGCCCAATTCAAAGGCAAGAAGATGGGAGATGCATCTGTACACCCTGGTCAGGTTAGGTGTATTGAGGATTACAAGAGAAAAGATCATCAGAGATTCTGCCCAGGAGAGGCTGGGACAGGGAACGATGAAGTGGTTACAGAGCAATAAAAGGCAGAGGGGAGGGTGGACTGTTGCACACATTATTAAAATATGACACCTGAACTCTAATAACTGTTTTTCTTTATTTAAGAAGGGTTACAACGGTGGGGAAGGGAGAAAAGATAGGGAGAGTATATCCAGAAATGACTGATAGGAAAAACAAGTGCTTCAAAAAAGAGAGAAAAAAGTTCAAAACCTCATCCTTTAGAAGACAGAAGAGAATTAGGCAGATTCACTAAAAAGGGCTAAATATGGACTTAAAGATGTGATTTCCTCTTAGAGAATCTGTAAAGTAGCAATAATATGGAATGCCCAACTGGAATAACCTTTATCAAGCACCCCCTTTTCTTCCCTCCCCTCCCCTATGCAGTTAGAAAAGCACAGCCTTTAGTAGCCCTTCCAAGTCTTTACCCAAAGTAGACATTTAAAGTTTGTTGAATAGAATTAATCATACCCCACCCAAAGAGCTTTTTACTTTGATCCTCCCTCCTGGAATTTCATTATGTTAATTTGCCTTCCTTTGTGTTATTTTGTAAACACAGTCCCTCCTTTAAAAGAAGGAAAAAAAAAAACTCACTTGGTCCCTAACATTAGACTAAAAGGCCCTTGAAGACAGGAACCACTAGCTTTTCCTCATATTCAAGATGGATTCTGTTTATGGACACCTTAGGCATAAGTGCAAGATACCAACACAAAGCCTAATGCACACAGTAGGTGCTTTAAAAAGATAGCATTGATTAACAGATCCTTCCTAGGCAGCTTTCTTGACAATTATACAGTTAAAGGGAACTGCAGGGAGTCAGTAGATTGGGGTGACCATTCAAGTAAAGGAGCTGGGAAATCAAACTTTAGAGGTTGCCTTTAAGAAACCTGGGGTTCCTTTAAACCTGGAATTTGTAGGGGTTCCCGGCTACATTTCAAGGTATCAGAGAACTTGGATGGAGGGAAAATTACATCTTTATTTCAATAAAATTAGTATTCTGTGAAAAGCCCATGTAATTAATGGTTTGTTTTTTTTTATACCCTTACCTTCTAGCTTAGAATCAATACTGGGTTTTGGCTCTAAGGCAGAAGAGTAAGGGTTAGGCAGTGGGGGTTAAGTGAGTTGCCCAGGGTCACACAGTTAGGAAGTGTTTGTGGACTGATTTGAACTCAATGTCAACATGGAATCTAGGATCCCCAAACTTGTGGCCTAGAGGGATCTGGTGAACCCCAAGTTTCAGCTTGTAGGTTGGAGACCCCAAAGTTTGTACTTGTTCCTATTCTCATGGGAATCTACCCTGAAGGGAATCCCAGACTAACAGTTTCAGACTAAGTGGGGGACCCTCAGGGGAATGACAGTCCTAGTTGGGTGGGACTAAGCATATGCTAAGGACCCTCTTTATTTTAGGTTGACTCCCCTACTGTATCAGACCCATTCCCAAGAAGATCCACACCTGAGCAGGAACCATCCTTTAGTCCATTGTTAAGCAGCCCCTTCTCTTATACATTAGCCTCTAGCTATGATTCCTTTCCCAAGCTAGACTGTATCTTGTCAGTGTAATTTGAACACTCCCATTTTCTTTGTAGCAAGTGATGTCAATCATCTTTTCCTGCCACTGGATTCCCCAAATGGTATAGAGGTTCCCCAAATTCTTTTGTTCCTTGGAATTGTCCAATCTAGCATGGTTGGCATTCCCAGGGGTCAGCGTCCAGAGCAGCCAGAGTTCAATCCTCGGACTCTGTGCAGTCATGTGTGGCACCCAGCTCTGTGTCGAGGCCTACTAGCGCTGAACCCCTTTTGCCCTTGATTAAAGAGTGATTTTGACTATTTAATAGTTGTGTTTTTTTCCCCCCAGTCAACACCAGGATCTCCCATCTCTGGGTCTGACTCTCAATCCCAGCTGCCCCTGTAATTAATGCTTTAAAAAACATTACTCTAAAGACGTTCATAGGCTTCACTACATTGGGGATGGGGGTGGGTAATGACATAAAAAAATTTATGTTTAAGAATTCTTGACTAAAAGGGAGGTACTGCATTTTAAAATGAGTAATTGTGAACCTTTTTATAAATGAAGAATGAAATGAAGAGAACCAAAAGAACAAGTTATACAAGACTTAACTTTGAAAACTATGAGCTATTATCAATACAATGACTGGTCCTGATCCTAGAGGGCTGATGATGAAACATGCTAACCATAACAGAGAACTGATGAATAATGAGGACAAAATGAGACATTTGTTTTTGTATGTACCCACTGAGGGGATGTAGTACACTGAAACATGTATAAGCAAATAAAAAAACCTTTTAAATCACCTTGTCTTCTCTTTAATAGGGTGGGAGAAAAAAATAAAGATTTGTTAAAAAACAAGGGTGGCAAGCTATTCTAAATATTAAATGTTTTTCATGAACTTTCAGAGTGAAGTCACTGTTTAAGTTTTACTTAATTTGCTTTACTTTCTTACAAGAGACCTCTGGAAGCAAGAGTAATCTATACATTTTGATAAAATAAAAATAAAACGTTCATTTACATATCATAATATACAAAATCTCATCAGATTGTCCAGTAATTCCATTAGGTAAGCAGTACATATTATTATTATTAGTAATTAAAATAATAATAACAATAATATTATTTTCCTCTTTTTGTAGAAGAAAAAATTATTGCTCCAAAGTCACTGAATTAGTAGCAGAGCTGGTTAGGACAAGAACCCTCAAGAGGGAATTTGTTTCTAGATATGGTTTGGGCGAGATAATTCTAAGTCTTCTACTTCCTTCCCAAACACTGCACTGCCTCCAAATAAAGAGGCCTTTTGATGAGCACAGTCCTAACACTGACATAAAAGAAGCCTTCTCTTCTGTCCAGCAACCATGTTTTGGCCACTGTTGAGCAGTAAGCAAAGTAACAGCGATCTGACCATTATATATCATATATAATATTATTATTATACAGGTTGCTTTCAAATTTATACAATGCATGCATGCAGAACAACGTGGAAGTTTTATATTAACTTACACTTATGTAAAATAAGCGTTCTGCTGTGACATGGGTATTATACTCATTAATAGTTCATTTTATCAGTGAGAAATTTGCAGATCAGAGAACTATTAAGTGACTTGCCTGTGAAACTTAAGTTTCAGAAACAGGTTTTGAATCCAGGTCTCCCTGAATCAAAAAAACTAGCATTCTTTCAATCATCAGATAGTTAACAAATATAAACCACTTTGTAAATCTTAAAAGTGCTATCTATATAAATGCTGCTGCTGATACCCTCCAATTTCTCATGTTCATCATTATAAGGTAAAACTTGAGAAATTGCCTAGTTTTGTTCTTGCCAAGAGGTTGGCCATTTATTGCATGTGTCGTGGTAGTGATTTCTTTCTGGATATGGGCTGGACAAGACAAATCTGGGGACCATCCAACTTTTAAAATCTGTCATTTTGTTATTTATGACATATAGCGAAACACTAAGTTCCCTAGATCTCAATTACCTGCTATGTTAAATGAGAAGGATTCTCATTTTATGTGAAGGAAACCAAACTGAGAATAAAGAAATCTAGAATTAGAGCTGGAAGATAGCAGAGAATTCATTTAGTGCCGACTGCCTCATTTTACTGTCAAAGAAAGTGAGAGCCAAAGAGGTTTAAATGACAGCCAAAGATTTCAGGATTTGAATCCAAGTCCTCTTAACTTCAAACCCAATGAGTGGTCTTTCCACTCCATCATGGAAAATTCTTCTAGATACTGAAATAAAAATGCATTAGGCATTTTCACGGTAATAACTATCTCCAATAATCACTCTTTATATATCGTGAGGTCAACCTGCTCTTGTCTAAATGAGAAGCAGCAAGCACTTGTTCTCTTTTTAATACAGCTTCTTTTGCCCTTATGTTAAGTAGAGCTCCAGTTACAAAGACCTGCTTCACAAAAACATGTCCTCTCCTCCCCTTATTATGATATTCTGATAACACCAATAGGGAATAGATGCAATCAGACTGGAAAGTATATAAAAAGCCTTTTTTTTCAAAAGCAAATAGAACAAGAGCAACACACACACAAATGTTTGGAAAGTTACTAAGGGCATTCAAGGTGTAACTCTAATCAAGTGAGAAAATACCAAAGGAGGAAGTCAGATACCCGCATTAAAGGCCATGGGGATGGGGGAAGGGAATAGGACCCAAGAGACCTATTTAATTCCAGTTAATTAAAAACCCCTCCAACATAATAGGCATGTATGTGTGTGTATGTTTATGCATAGAGGCATAATTTTTTATTAGTAAGTAAAATGAAGCCAGCTGCTACGGCTCAGAATTCAGAATTAGAAGGGTTCACCTTGTTACCCCAATCCAAGAAGATTTATTCTTATGAACTGACCATGTACCAAGGATCTGCTGCAGGGACAGTGCAGGAAGTAGGGAGGATATGATTGTGGCATCCAAATATATCAGAGAAAGCAGGCCAAAGAGGACATCAATTTTGAATCTACACTGCCCAGTTTGGCTAGATTCCTTGGGCAAGTCATGTGGGGCATACCACTGGGCACCGAAATTGGAAATATTTAGTTATCAATATATGTAGCCCAAAGGGACATGAATAGGCAATTTTCAGTTAAAAAAAATCAAAACTATTAATAAGCACATGAAAAAGGGTTCTCAATCTCTTATAATCAGAGAGATGCAAATCAAAACAACTCTGAGGTATCACCTCACACCAAGCAGGTTGGCTAACATGACAGCAAAGGAAAGTAATGAATGCTGGATGGGATGTGGCAAAATTGGGGCATTAATTCATTGCTGGTGGAGTTGTGAACTGATCCAACAATTCTGGAGGGCAATTTGGAACTATGCCCAAAGGGCGATAAAAGACTGTCTGCCCTTTGATCCAGCCCTAGCACTGCTGGGTTTGTACCCCAAAGAGATAATAAGGAAAAAGACTTGTACAAGAATATTCATAGCTGCGCTCTTTGTGGTGGCAAAAAATTGGAAAATGAGGGGATGCCCTTCAATTGGGGAATAGCTGAACAAATTGTGGTATATGTTGGTGATGGAATACTATTGTGCTCAAAGGAATAATAAAGTGGAGGAATTCCATGGGGATTGGAACAACCTCCAGGAAGTGATGCTGAGGGAGAGGAGCAGAACCAGGAGAACATTGTACACAGAGACTGATACATTGTGGTACAATCGAATGTAATAGACTTCTCCATTAGTGTCAATGCAGTGATCCTGAACAACCCAGAGGGATCTATGAGAAAAACCACTATCTACATTCAGAGGAAACACTGTGGGAGTAGAAATACCAAAGAAAAACAACTGCTTGAATACATGGGTCGAGGGGTTATGGTTGGAGTAGACTCTAAATGAACATCCTAGTGCAAACATCAACAGCATGGAAATTGGTTCTGATCAAGGACACATGTAATACCCAGTGGAATTGCATGTCTGCTATGGGAGGGGGAGGGGGAGGAGAGGGAGAAATAGAATGTGATTCTTGTAACCAAAGAATAATGTTCTAAATTGATGAAATAAAATTTAAATTTAAAAAGGTAAAAATAATATATATGTAGCCCAGAAAGTAACAGAACACCTGGGAAAAGTAAGAATCATTCACTGAAGTAGAAACTACTCATCATTCATTCATTCATTTCATTCTCAAAAACAAGGAGGGGCACAAAGGCTTATTTATCCTCCTTATTCAAAAGGATACCCTACAACCCACCAAAGCACAAATCCTACCTGTAAAACTTCCCAACAGACACCCTTTCCTTCTACTATTACAAGCACAAATCTTATAACATGAATCCTTACTCTGCTTCTCTTTTATCTTCCTTTCCCCTAACACATCACATAGTAAGTACATTAAAAAAAGGCCCCGGGGTAGAGGAGAGAGACCTAGCTATGGAGTCAGGAAGGCCAGGGTTCAAAAGCCCCATCTCTGAAACATGCTGAAAGAGCAATGGTTTTGGAATCAAGAGGATCAAGGTTCAAATTCCAACATATGGTCATATGTCACTTAGCCTCTCTCCTGCCTCAGTTTCCTTATTTGTAAGATGGAAGAGTTGGAGCTAGATAAATTCGCTAAAGTTCCTTTCTCTATTCTACCTCTAGCCTTTATAAGGAAGGACATAAAAGGAAGAGGGATTTAACTGAGTTTTTGGGAACCCAGAACCTGTGGAATTTGCCTTTAGGGTAAGTCCCAAAGGACTTTGTTTTAAGACTGAAAAATGGATCACCAAGCATCCATTAAGTATCCAGAATAGGAGTGACAGAAATGCAGAAGTCCTCAATCACCACTTTTGTCCTAAGAGGTTTTCCCCATTGTATCATAGATCCATTCCCAGGAAGACTTGCCTCTGGTTACAGCAGCTTTCCCAAGCCTGCTTGGGACCTGTAAGGTGTATGTGGGCTATACTTAATTCCCCATAAAGTGTATAAGAACCCCCATGTTCTATTATTCTTTGGAAAACCATCTTTGGCAGTAGGTTTTTACAGAGACGATGAGACCAGAGTATCAGAGTTTTGGTTCTGGTACTAAGTGCTGGCCAAATATTGAGCACTGTCTCTTAATTCTGATTAAATTTTGGTCTTTCCAACTTCTTTAGTGGTTCTGTTTTTCCAAGTTGACAGATGAAATGAGAAACTTTTAAAAGCATAAGCAGAACAAGCAAAATCAGTAAAGCAGTCCACTTTGACTTACTTCTATGCAAAATTCCATTCAAAATTGGAAGGGAGGGGCACTGTCCCCCCTAGGCAGTTCATCCCATTCTGGGATAGCTCTAATTGCTAGTAAATTTTCCATAAATGAAACCAAAAGCTACCTTCCTGCAACTTTCATTCAATGCTTATAGTTCTGCCTTGAGGGCCCAGGAGAGTTAAGTCTAATCCTCCTTTCACATTACGGCTCAGCCAGCTAAAGATTTATCCTAAGCTTTTCTGAACCCATTTATGTTTTAAGCCTGTACCACCTCTAGGGGTAAATAGTTCCCTAAATTTATTACCAGCTTTTAATAGAAGTATTTGTCTCAAAACTACTTCCTTCAGCCTTCGAGAAAAACCAGACTGCCCTCTCCACTTTGATAGGACTTCCACAGGTTGAACAGTAAGGGAAGAGAAGGTGAAGAAATGAAGAACTCTTGAAAATTTGTCATTTTAACTCAATGGGAAAAAAAGAAAGGAAACAGGTCAGGGATGACTCCCAAGGGGAATTCATTCCTGGAAAACATAATCAGGTATTTTGGGGTGAACAATAACCACATTTTCTTACACTTAACAAAAAGTTGTTTCTTATTAAATATTAAAATAGACTTCCACAAATGGTATCCTTTGGTTGTTCTATTTTTTTCATCTTCTTCCACTACCCACCCCCCACCCCTGGCCAAGATTTCCCAAAAGACATATTCCCTAGAGCACACATGGATAAACTAATGACAGAATCCCAGAGCTGGAAGGAACCTCAGTGGTCATCTATGTATACCTGGAACATGAAGCTCCTTAACAATCTATAAAATGATTTGGATCTAATATCTTGTCAGATTGCTTCAAGGTTCTATAATCACTACATCCAGCTCTCTCTCACCAGAAGACTCCCCCTTCTCAGTTAAAAAGGTTTTCCTTCTAATTTCCTCCAGGGTATGCAGAGCAAGTCTAATCCCTCTTCCAACAGGAAAACCCTCTGACTCCAGAAGATCCTTCTGTCCCTTCTCTACTTTGGATAAACATCTCCAGTTCCTTCAAGTGGTTCTTTTGAATGGCATGGGGTCAGGGTCTCCTCCTGGTTGCCCTCCTCAGTCCATCCAACTGAATGTGGCCTAGCCTGGGTAGAATACAAAAGAACCATTGCCTCCCAAGAGCTAGACACTATGCCTTTCTTAATGCAGCTTAAAATTCTGTTATCCTTTTTGGCCCAATATATAGCAATCAATCACTCCATCAACAAGTATTCATTAAACTTCCTTGCCAGGTATTGTGCTAGGCACAGGAATACAAAGACCCAAATGAAACAAAGAAATAATCCCTGCCCTCAAGGTGCTAGGCACTAGGATACAAGGACACACACACACACACACACAAAACCAACCCAGAAAAACAATGAAGTAAACCCTGCCCTCAAGGAGCTCACATCAATGGGATTTCCACACAAGAAGCCAAATAATTAAATACTCTAAGCATTAAGACCTCCCTTTTTCCAGAGGAACAAAATAAAATGACTTTTTAAAACCTTACCTTCTCTCTAGGGATGTATCCATTCCAAGGGTGAGGAAATAGAAGTTAAAAGACTTGCCCAGGGTTACACAGTTAGGAAGTGCCTGAAGCCACATTTGAACCCAGGACCTCTGGCCTCAAGGCCTGGTGCTCTACCCACTCTGCTACCTAGGTATCCCAACAAACTGACTTCCAAAGAAGCTGACTGATTATCCTAGGGTCAATCATATGGCCGGGAATTGGCAGAGTTGACAGGTTCAGACCTCTCTGTCCAATGTTTTCTCTCCACTATCCTGATTTCTTCCCCATCATTTTGCCCCATAATTTACTTTTCTAGTTATGTTAACTGTAAAACTCTATTTAAAGACGTGACCAAGTACAATGCATTTTCATTTGTCTGGGGAAACATTTGGCACTGCATTAAGGGGGGAAAAGGTACCACATGGCTTTAAGTAGAAATTTCATTAAGTAGGTCTTATGCTAGGGAGACTTCTACATTTCTAATGATACAAGAGAACTTACACATGTGGAATACATTTATATAATAAAGATAGTATGGAAGGGTTCACAGATATGTGGTAGGGCCCACTCAGTGGACATAAAAGGTGCTTTTAAAGGTTTACTGATGACTGCTAATGAAGCCAATTTTATTGCTTTTTCCCCCAAAAAAAGTCCTATAAGCTTTCTGTTAAAACTCTATGGCAAATGGAGTTTTAGGGAAATGGTTTATTTTAAGCCTGCTAAATAAAATAAAAAATATGCTATCTACAATTTCCCTAAATTTATTAATGGAAAACCAAAGAAAAAAATTGATTAAAGGCACAACCATAAAGTTCTCCAATAAGACAGTAAAGTATTTCTTTTTTTTTTTTAAATAAACCGCCACTATCTTAGAATCAATACTAAGTATCAGTTCCAAGTCAGAAGAGCAGTAAGGGCGGCCAATTGGTTTTATCATTTTTATTTTAATAACAAGCTTCCACATAAGTTTTCTGAAGTTAGATGATCCAGATTGTCTTCCTCACTTCTGCCCTTCTCCTTCCCCAAGCTGTGGGCCAGCAATTGAGGTAAGTGACTTGCCTCTATCCACTGAGCCACCTACTTGCCCCAAGGAAGTAATTTTCAATGGTAAATGTCATACTCTTCAAGGAAGCATAAAACAAGGGCTACAATAACAAATGATAATATCACCAAAAAAAGCTACTTACCTCTGGCAAATTATAACTTAAAATCTCGGTCCTGGAGAACTAATAAACACACCTGCTTCTGTCAGTGAGGTTGAACTATGGATGTGGGATGTGTACACTTATCAGGTAAGGTATACTGTGTGTTGGTTGGCTGTTTTTATACTCTTTAGCATAAGGAAGGATTCAGTGGGACTGGAGGAAATAATTATGATGTAAAACCAAAAAGAAATGGAACTAAAAAATGAAAAGGATAAATGTTGTGGAGTTATATACATGTACAATTGAAACTCTGATGCTACTACAAAAGTTCAGAAATAGAAAAAAAAATCCCAGAATTTTATGAGTTCATCTAGCCCAACATCTCATTTTATAGAAGGGGAAAGAGAGACCTTACGTTTCACAAAGCCACATAGTTAGTGGCACACCACCTCTTATGATAAAAAGGAGAGGGTAAAAAAATAATATTTTTAATATAAAAAATAAAACCCTAACTGACTCTACATTGCTTCAAATTAGATGTAAGTTTCTCTAGGTTAGACAAATGGTATTGGTCTGATCTTTAGCTTAAAAAAAAAGTAGGAGAGCAAAAAAATGGAAAATAAGGGGATGCCCTTCGACTGGGGAATGGCTGAGCAAATTGTGGTTTCTGATGGTGATGGAATACTATTGAGCTAAAAGAAATAATGAACTGGAGGAATTCCATGTGAACTGGAATAACCTCCAGGAATTGATGCAGAGTGAAAGGCACAGAACCAGGAGAACATTGTACACAGAGACTGATACAACACAGTGTAATGAACTTTTCTACTAGAAGCAATGCAGTGATCCAGGACTATTCTGAGGGACTTATGAGAAAGAATGTTATCCACATTCAGAGAAAGAACTATGGGAGTAGAAACACAGAAGAAAAATAACTGCTTGATCACATGGCTTGATGGGGATATGATTGGGGATGTAGACTGTAAATGATCACCCTAGTGCAAATATTAATAATATGGAAATAGGTCTTGATCAATGATACATGTAAAACCCCGTGGAATTGAATGTTAGCTACAGGAGTGGGATGGGAGGGCAAGAACAAGAATCATATAACCATGGAAAAATATCCTAAATTAATTAAATAAAAAATTTTAAGACGAAAGAAAGAGAGAGGGGAAGGAGAGGAAGGAGGGGAAGGAAGAAAGAAAATAGGAGAGCTCTTAAGGTAGATGGAACACCTTTTTAAACCCTGAGATAAATCCTTTCTGGGACATTTCAAAACTGATTCGGGTCATATCCTTAGACCTCTGATTTTTGGAATTTGCCATCCTGAGGAAAGAAATGGATTTTGGGGCTAAAGTTGGAATAAATTAAATTCTCCTTAAAGAATTAGTGAGTTCAGCAGAAAAGACAATATGAGAAGGACCAGGTTGGACTTCTACCCCTAGCTATTTCCCAAATGAAGGAGTCAAAGTTCTAAAAAGTCAGTGGGATAGGAGACCAAAGAGCTGTACAGATTCCCAATTTTGCCAAGTGAAATAACATATTTACATTTCCCCACCCACCCCCACTCATTAAATAAGCTGTCTTCACTTCTTTTTAACTCAGGAATATTACCTATAATCTAGCACATATCAATACAGAAAAAAAGGTCAAACCACATCCCTGAAATGTAAAAACTTCCTTACAATTAGAAGCTTTATTCAACAGTAAATCCCCTGTCGAGTGTTTTGGCATAGGTTGAATAGCCAAAGTGACTACTTGTTTGGCTAGCCCATCTCTACCATTCATTCTAACTTGGAAGTTATGGAAGTCTATTTCTTAAGGCTTTACCAAAATCTGATAGAGGATCATGGATTTTAGAGTGTGAAGGGATCTTGATGCCACTGAGTCCAACTGTCTCATTAAAAAAAAAAAATCTTATCTTCTGTCTTAGATTCAGTACAGTGTATTGGTTCCAAGTCAGAGAGGTAAGGGCTAAGCAATGGGGGTTATATGACTTGCCCAGGGTCACACAGCTAGGAAGTGTCTGAGGTCAGATTTGGACCCAGGCTCTATCTTCTGATTCTAGACTTGACTCTCAATCCACTGCGCCATCTAATTGCTCCTTCATTTTATAGATGAGGAAACTAAGGCAGAGAGAAATTAAGTGACTTACCCAGGATAAGATAAGAATTAAAGCCCAGGCTTTTGTGGCTCCAAATTGAATGCCCTAGTCTAGAAATGAACATTTATCCTGTCTCCTACTATTAATTATAAAAGCTTTTTTTTTTCCTACTCAGAAACAAAAAGCCTTTTGGGTCTAAACTAACTATTTTATGAGAGAAGCAATCATTACCCACATAACCTCCAAGAGTGAGGATATGTATGTGTACGTATGTGTTCTTATAGGAATATATAAACACATACATATATGTGTACATATACATGTGTATAATACATATATATGTTGATATATTGATTCAATTCAATTGATTCAAGCAGTATATTGATATACTGCTTGATCTACATCCAATAATGACAATGATGATTTCTCTTTTTTTCTTCAATTGCCTTTTCTCTCTGTACTAATGAACCCTACCCTGCCCTACTCCATCCCATTCATAAGAAATCTAGTGAGAAACATCCTGCTAAAATGGCAACAGTTCCTTCGGGGTCACTCAGGCCAAGTCAATCCAGGTCCACAGAGCAGTTTTTCCCTTTGGGGGGCAAACCTACCTTGGTTGAGGTAAGTCAGAGTTTCTTCATGAAGTTTCACAGCTGGTGATGTGGCTGCACAGAGCACATACTGAAATGGGGGCAGTTTGGCTTCATTCTCAGGGGACAGCTGAGGTTCCTCCTGCTTAAAGATTGGCAGTGCAAGGACATCACTGAAACATATAGTTAACACATGTGTCAGCAAGATATCTAAAAGAAGAGTATTTTTGAAGAAAAAAAAAAACCAAGCCTAGATAACTTAAGGCATTTTTGTAGCAGTAATATAAGCCAGTGTCCCTGGATACCAGTGCATGTAGATTCATCTCTCTCTATGTATCTTCCCAACCTCTCCTTCACTACCCTTCCAGCAAATAAAAAGTCTTAAACCTTTGGAGAAACTTCTACAACAGCAGAAATTTCAATTTGAAATGTAAATCTACTGCAAACTATATCACAAAATGACACACAGAGGTTTAAAAGTGCAGTAAAAACATTTGAAATACCCTTTTCTCACTATAGGACATCATTAATAATTGCCTTTTAAGATACTTGCTCTGTAATCTAAAGGATAAAAATTGGGACTTTTTTTGGACACACTAAAAAAATTCTTCTAAGATAATTAAATTATCCATGTGAGGTGTGGTTTTATGAGATTTCACAAGTCCTGGTAAAGCATACAATCTATTACAATTAATGTCTAATTATATAATTTATATTCAGCAAGAATTTGGGCTTTACTTTTTTTTTCCTTAACCAAATGGAAATCTCTTACCAAATAGGAAGACTCATCCTACTTAAAAGAAATTCTCTCCCTTCCATAGAATCTCAAAAGATAAAGATCAAAAGTCAAAATGATAAAAAGATAAAAATAGGATAGAGAATGACTCCCACTTAGCTGGACAGCATAATTAGTTGGATTTAGAACTGGCTGGATGGCCAACCTCAAAGAGTACCCATTAAAGGCTCAGTGCTGAGTTGAGTACAACAACTTGTTCTATAAAACATTTTTTATCAGTGACTTGGATACAGGTATATATAGCATGACATTCAATTTGCAAATGACAAACTCTAGAAAGAATAAGAGGATACACTGAATTCGAATCAGGCTTCAAAAAGATCTTGACAAGCTAGCATGTTGGGCCAAATTGGGTAAGAAATTACACAGGGAACCAATGTGAAATCTTACATATAAAAAAGTCAGGATTTCAGTGCAGTGTCAATTCAATGGAGTCAAAAATGGAAACATGCAGCCAAGAAAATTAGGTCAAAGAAGGTAATAGTCCTAATACATTCGATACCTATTAGATTCCACCTGCAAAATTGGCTTAGTTCAGAGTACCACATTTTCAGAAGAAAACTGATAAACTAGAGAGTGTCTTGAGTAGGGCAACCAGGATAAACATTGCTCTTGAAGCCATACTACAAAAAGGGTCATTCAAAGAAAGAAGAAAGCAGAGGTTTCTCAACTTGGGTAATTTATTTATTTATGGATAATAGTACCATAATAGTGCTTTTTATCCAAGTCAGTCAGTTGACAAATATCTTTTAGGTACCTACTATGTGCTGGGCACTGAACCAAGCAATGGGTATAGAAAAGTAAGTCAGTCCTCTGCTCCACTTGGAAGGGAAAAAAGCCTTTTATTGCCTTGTCCCATTAGGCAAAGCTAATAATAACAACCAAAAGTTGCAGGGGCAGCTAGGTAACACAGTGGATAGAGAAGCAGATACGGAGATGGAAGACCTGGGTTCAAATTTGGCCTCAGACACTTCCAAGCAGTGATAGCTTAGTGTCTGATGATAGAGAGGAATTTTGCTCAAGTTCAGGGTGAGTGAGATAGACTGAGTTCTCTTCTAATTCTGAGATTCTAGAATTAGTCTAAGTCTGAGGCATGGAAAAACTTTGATAATGTGATGGCCTGCAAGACAGGAGACTTAGTTAAGACTAATAAATTACAAAGAGTAAAGGAAGCAGGTGCCAAAAAAATGCCAGTCCCCTTATCTTGATAATTCCCACACACACCCCTCCTTCTCTTAATATGCTTCACAAAATGAATCAGATTAGCTTCCCTGGATCACTATAAAAACGGAATAAATACCAAAGTCACTGGGACAATCTGTTCCCTGTATAACACAATAAACTTGTGTCTTTATAATACATAAATACTGTACACTACCCGCCAGTATCTAACTGGTTCCCTGAGGGAAAATATGGTTTGGGGTATACCTCAAAAATCCTTTTTATACTTGCCCTTCTCTTTTCTACTGCCCAGTGTAGCCAAAACTTGACTCAACTTTCAGTTTTTGAAAGAGCAAGGCTGCCCCCTCTCCACTAAACCTCAGCACAAAAACAGATGAAAATAGCTATCTAGGAACATGGAAAAAGGACATGGACCTTTCTAACTTTAGGACATTTCATGTTTGCCCAGATCATGTTAAGTTAATATTCCATGTGCTTTAGTGGAAAGAAGGCAGGAAGAAGGGGAGAGAAGGGGGTGAGAGAGGAGAGAGAGGAGAGAGAGGAGAGAGAGGAGAGAGAGGAGAGAGAGGAGAGAGAGGAGAGAGAGGAGAGAGAGGAGAGGATGACCGAGCTGTCACTAATACAGAAGACACTCAAGGAATAGTAATTTGTTCAAGACAGTTATCCTTATTTGGACTCCAACTTACAAGCTAGACCTAAAACTTGGGGTTCATCAGATCTTATTAGGTTACAAGTTTGGGGTTTCTAGATTCCATGTTGACATTTGCAAAGAATTAAATATTACTGAATGTTAAATGAGGAAAGAGACTAAAGACCACTGGCTAAAGACAACCAGATTAACTCCAACATTATGGTACAGTGGCTAGACACAAAGTATTGCTCTCTTCTTGAATTCTTTCTAATCCTGAGTCTCTTGCCTCAGTCTACAGGAGAATTAACCAATCTCTTAAAGGGAGATTTATCAAACAAAAGGCTGTTGACCAATTGCTTGATTATCAAAAAGCACTATAATAAAGTTTGGTCTTTTGGTTGGCTCTCTTATTGAGCTTCCACTTAATTTTTCATTATAGCAAATCTAAAATGTGTTTCTAGGCTATCTCACAAGTAAATGAATTTCTAACCTCTAGGGAAAACATAAAAACTGCTGATTGGCATGCCTCACAAAAAGAAGGCACAACAATTATTCCTTAATGAATTACTAAAGTGTAAGTACCTTGGGGGTAGGAATAATTTTGGTCTATTTTCTCTTTCTTCCTACTGAATAGTATCCTCAATTTCCACTAAACTCGGTGTCTTAAGATTTTTATATTTTGAGGTTTTATGCTTTAAGATTAAGTTTTATGCTCCCAAATTTAATAAATTTTTTTCCAATTGAAATTTCTGGGATATGAAATTTAAGGAAGTTTCAATTTCCTATGTAGAAGTTCACATTTTTAAATGTTCTCAAATAATCAAAGCATATGTTCTAGAGAAAATTGAAAATTAATGTCATGGAGTATTAAAAATTTTTAGTTCTACAGATAAACAGAAATTAAGTTTCCTCTAGAATGTTTTTTTTTTTTAAAGAAAAATGTATAATGAATGGGCACATTCCCTTCAGCACAGGGTCTATATTTAAATTGCTCTGGGCTGTCACTGGTTCAATGTTTCCTTCACAGAAAATGGTTGCAGAATTAATATTCACCAGCATTTACCATCTTTCTAATAATTCTGTCCAATGAAAGATGAACTGACAAATTGAAGAGTTTAACCCTTTTATTGCTCTCTCCTTTATTTCTAAAAGAAAAGAAAAATATAGGAGATGGAATCAGAGTGAAGAGATTTGACAGTATCACTTTGGATCTGTGGGGTATTAAGGAGAAGCTGGGAGGTGGGGGGACAGCAAAAAATCATTTAGCTCCAATAATGGTACAATCACTGCCTGGCAAGGATTTCACAAATTCTGCTTTTCCCAAGCCATTGCTAACTGCCCCTTGGGTTAAATTGGGCACATTTAATAAACTGTGACTAGGGTGGAAATAAGACAGGCTAAAGCTGGTTCAAGCAAGTTCAGAAAGTGAAATTAAAGAGTCCATTAATACCCAGACTCAATAGGAAAGAAGAAAAAAATCCCACAGTACTGAGGGGAAAAGAGGTGTCCTACTTCCTAAGAGGGCAGTTTCTGAGGATTTATATGTGTGTGTATATATATATATATATATATATATATATATATATATATATATATATAGGTTTTGTTTTTTTTGAGAGAATTTTGCAAAACAGACAAGACTTACTTTTCCCTTTGAAGAGCACTAGTCAAATCCCTGCAGAAGAAGAAAGATTTCCATCAAGGGAATAGGCAAGAGCTCAGGCAAATACATACAAGATTATCTGCAGGGGCTATCTGCTACTCTGGCAAGCCTAAGAGATGCTTCTTGAGGCCCAGCCCTGAGGTCAAGCCTTCCACCCTCCACCCTTGCCCCACCCCCATCTGGAATTTGTCTTCTCCAGTGTGAAAATTCTAGAGGAAGAAAATCAAGAACCCCAAAGCCAGATACCCTTCTCAAATCAGAAGGCCCAACGTGGAGGTCCAAGAGTAGGCACACCTTCTTCTCATTAAGTGAACTATTTTCAAGAAAAACAAAATATGCCACCCTCCCCCCATAAACCTTATTCTTTCCCACCCACCCCCTCCCCCAGGGTTGATTAATGTCAAGGTGAAAAATTAGCTTAAAAAGCCAATTCTCTTCCTTCTCCAACATATCAGTCAACTAGTTAATAAATATTAACTTATGTCAACCTAATCAACTAAATTGTTAATCGATTAAGTAGATAATAAGTATATCAGCTTAACAAATATTAAGTGCCTACTATTTGCCAAGCGCTGTTAAGAGAAACAGCCACAACAAGAAAGAGATGGAGAAATCTCAGATGTAGAGATTGTAGGTAGATACTTGACAGGATATCTACAACTAATCCAAATTCTTCACTTTCTAGATGGACAAATTGAAACCTAAGGCAACTTGCCCAAGGTCACCGAACATAGTAAGCATCACAGGAGATTTAGGAATGACGCTTCTGCGGGCAAATGCCCTGGGCTGTCACTAATGCTCACCCCAAAACCGGGACCCTCCCTCTATTTCTCCCGTCTCTCCCCTAATCTCCATAGGTACATCTTCTGTTTCCGTCATCCCCTTTCTATTCCTGCGCGAGGTGTTTCTGTCTGTCAGTCTGTCTGCCTGCGGGGTCTCAGGCAAATTTCTTTCTTCCAAAATAGAGAAGGGTGAGCCCTGGGTTGGGGGAGCGCTGCCCATTTGCCGCCCACGCGTGTTCATCCGGACACCCATGCCCTCTCTTGCACAGCCAGAGATCGCTCACTGTCAGGCAGAGCACCGGAGCGTCAGTCGGCCTAACAGCCAAGGGTCCTAGTTGGGAGGGAAAGCACCGGCCTAAGGAAGTGCTAGACACGGGTGGAGAGCCAGCTCACGAATTTAGCCCCCTCTTCCCTTCTGTCAGGAGGAATGAGGGGGAAGAGAAAGGGACAACTACTTTTTTCTTTTTTAAGTGTATTTTATGAGGGGCAGCTGGGTGGCTCAGTGAATTGAGAGCCAGAACTAGAGACGGGAGGTCCTAGGTTCAAACATGGCCTCTGATACATCTTAGCTGTGTGACCCTGGGCAACTCATTGCCTAGCCATTTCGGTTCTTCTGCCTCGTAACCAATACTAACTGTTGATTCTAAGACGGAAGGTAAGGATTTTTTAAATTTTATTTTATGTTTTCTGATGTGATTTTCTGTGATAACGTCTTTTATGAATTAAATCTTCTCATGACAAGTTTTTTAAAAAGCTGTAATAAAGGACTGAGGCCATCCAGTCTTCCTTTCCTTATTGGAAAGACCAAAGTGAGGCCCAGGTGACTTAACCTTGATTACACAAGGTAAGCAGTCTGTGTCCTAGGTAGGTATGAGCTTCCTGCTAATGCTGACAACTAGCTGCAGCTTCTCTAGTCTCTCTTCCCAGAGGGACTGCGCGGGGCCAGGGGACTCTCCTTCCACGGTAATCCTGCCCCGACAGCGGGGAGAGGAGAGGGGGAAGTCCTCGAGGGCGGGCGCAAAGTCCTAAACTGCAGGGCTACCCAGAGGCGTCAGCGGAGGGAGTGGCGCCGTGGACGCCGGAGCACACAGCGCTCGGGCAGCGGGGCTGTGCCCAGGGGACCACGGATTGGGGCTTACCGCAGGTAACTGCCGGAGTTGTGCTGGTTGTAGTGCTCCGGCTGAGTGTGCCAAAACAGCATGGTTGCTTTCCGTCTCGGAACTCGGGGAGAGCGCAGGTGATATGGGGAAGAGAAGTGTGGCAGAACGGTGGCCAGAGAGCCCCGGGAACAAAGCCGCTCCCACGAGGCAGCGGAGCACACGGGCTGCAGCACGCGCTTTTATTTACCGGTGCCTCTGGCCGAGGGTGGGGTTAGGGCGGGCACTGAGGTCACTGCGGCCGCCCTCCCCAGGAGAGGGGTGGGAAGGTAGGAGGAGAAAGGGGTGGTTCCCGGGGTCCGCAACCTGGACTGACCCAGCCTGGCACACCCTGCCTCTGGGAAAGTAAGGTGCCCTGGAGACTAGGGCAAGGAGGAAAGATTTGTTGCGGCCAGGCAGATCCCGAAGTCCTTTCCAAAGGAAGGGAAGGGACCAGGGTAGAGTCCCTTGCTTCCCAGGGCTTTGGAATGTGGCGAGTTAGGAGTTGGGTGGGGTGACAAGTGTCTGTGTTGGCTAGGCAGTGGAACAAGTTGGCGGTCTTCCCCCTGGGAGTGATCAAGCATTTGGGAGAGAGGAATGATGAGACCTTGTCACCCCAATCCCTAAACGTTTCTCTAAAAGTCTAGTAGAGGCTTATAATGGGTTGAAGGCATTGTGACGGGTGCTGAGGATGCAAAGATGAAAAGTGATATATAGTATCTGCGCTCAGGGAATTTACATTCTACCAGTATATACAAAAAGTATACAAATTAAGCTGTGGGGTTATGGGAGCAAAGAACAAATAAAGACAATATGCCCTAAAAATGTTGAGGAACCATGAGCTAAGTGATATGGAGGGATGCAAGGAAAAACTTTCAGAAATGCTCTTTTCGATTCGAGGAAAGTTTACTGTGAAGGTTAGCAACGTGGATAGAGTGCCTGCTGTACCCACCCTAAAGGAAGAGCTGATTTCACTGTCCTCAAACACTTTTACTAGCTGTGTGACCCTGGCCAAGTCACTTCACCCTATTCATCTCGGTTTCTTCATCTATAAAATGAGCTGCAGAAGGAAATGGCAAACCACTCCTGGTTCTTTGCCAAGAAAACTCCAAATGGGTTAACAAATGGCCAGGCAGGACCAAACAACAGCAGATTACTATTATTACTACTAATAATGATAGTCACAATTTATATAGCATAGTGGAAGGAAGAAAGCACTTAATAAGTTTTGCAGAGGAAGGAAGGAAACATCTGTTAAGTTTTTTTGAAGAAGGGAGGAAGGAAACAAGCATCTATTAAGCTGCTAAGCACCATGATCTTCAGATACCTCATTTGAGCCTTACAAGGCAATCAATCATTGGTTAAATAATCTACACATGATCACAAGCTAGCAAGTGTCTGAGATTAGATTTGAACTCAGGTCTTCCTAACTTTAAGCCCAGCATTCTAGCCACTTCACCACTTAGCTGCCTCTAGACTGTTGCTCCATTTCAGAAGATCTACAGGCAGTGATTTGGGAAAAGTCTGGAAAGGTTGGTTGAAACCATATTGTGAAGGGTCTTAAAAACCAAACTAAAGAATCTGTCTTTAATCCCAAAGGCAATGATGTGCCATTGAAGGCTTTGGGGATGGGGAGTGAACAAGGTCAGACTTGAGCATTAGGAAGATCATTTTTTGGCAGCTGTGTGAAAAGACCCTTGGGGGAAAAAATTGGATGCAGGAAATTAGGAGCTTATTGCAAGCATACATGCAAGAGGTAATAAGGACCTGCACTAGGGTGGTTGCAATATGAATGAAGAGAGAGAACAGTGTCAGAAATGTGTAGACAGAGTAGCCAGAACTAATTGGATGGAGGGAGAGAGAATGAAGAGCGTAATTCCAAGGTTTCAATCTAGGTGCCTGGAAGGCTTAATGGTACGGTTAACAGAAACAAGAAAATTGAAAAGGAGAGTAGAGTTTTGTTGTGATTTTTTAGTTTGGGCTTTTGGGGGGGCAGTAGTTATTTCTGTTTGGGACATATTAAATATTTTGGGTATCAATAGAAAATCTTGGTAGAAATGCCTAGCAGGTACCTGGTAACAAGGACAGGAAAATAGTGAAGAGATATAGGCTTTTTATATATATTTGGGAGTCACCTAAATAGAGGAGACAGATGAATCCATAGAAAATAAGAGTGTAAAGGGAGAGAAGAGTCCAAAGAAAGGGACAGAAGAGAAAGATTTTAAAATACAGCTTTGGAAGGAAATAAACATTCATATGTAACTCCTACTGTAGTCCAGGTACTGTGCTAATTGCTTTTTTGTTATTGTTAAGTATATCATTTGATTCTCACAACAATGCTAAGAGGTAGATGCTATTATTATCCCCATTTTATAGTTGAGGAAACTGAGGCAGGGATCACATGACTTGCCCAAAGTCAAAAAGCTAGTAAATATCTGAGAGTGAGAGAATTAGGATGAACCAGCCATGGAAATCCAAGAAAGAGTATTCCAGCAGGTGGGAGGAGCACTTGCAGAGCAGTGACCAAAAAAAATTAAGGAGAGACTATCTAAGAGGATGGAGTATTTTCAACAAGCCCTAAATAGTCAAGGAGGATGACAATTGAGAAAAATCCAGATGGTTTATTAATTAGGAGTCACTGATGACCTTGAGGAAAACAGTTTCATTCAAGAGCTCTAGGCAAAAACTTCATTGTAAAGGGGGATAAGAATAAATTGCTATCTGCAAAGATCTGATCATGAATCAGGTTCACTCAAAGACCTTTCACTTTTTACTTTTCAATAAGCTAGTATCAGTCTAGTCCCTTAACACTCCCCCCCCCCCAATTTAAGACCTCAGTCTGAGCCATGCCCTTGCCAAGTTAATCGTCCTTTTTGTTCCCACTATGTTCTCAGGGCTGTGTATTGCACAAAAGTATAAGTAGTTAGTCCTTCTTCTTGGGATGAGAGCCATAGCTAGCAATGTTTGTATCTAAGGCAACTGGCACAAAGAGTTCTTGGGACAAAGAATGAAATATGTCCTCAAATTAGTTTAGTACAAATTTTTTTGCTTGAGGTGAAGGGGGGTGGTGGTGATCAGTTCTTGGGAGTGGAGATGTTAGAACTTTCTCCAGGATGCTGCTGGGAAGGCCCCTGGGTGGAGAGGAGGGGAAGGAAGGAAGATCACTTCCCCTACCTTCCCATTTTCAAGTCCAAATTGAATTTAAGAACCTGCAGAGAGCTGTGGTTGTCAATTTCTTCATTTTGAAGTGGACCAGTGGCATCATAGGTGATGCCTTGGCTTCAGTATGAATTGGACTTAAATGAGGCAGAGGTGCACGAAGTCATCAACTTTACTGTGTTCTATCATCAACCTTACTGTGTCATCTAAGTCCAGTGCAAGATAAAAGTCAGGGGCTGTGATAAGCATTGAAAAAGACAAAGACAGTCCCTGCCTTCAAAGATCTCGAAATCTAGTGGATCTTAACTAAATATTGTTGCTAACTAAACACTCCTATTTGTTGCTTCTCTCAACCCCCCCCCCCCTGAATTTCAATACCCTGTGGCCAAGCTCTCTGTCAGGAATATCTTACTATTGTTGAGGAGTTGAATTCAACATGGAACTCCAGAATGCCAATGGAGATCATTTAGTTAAAACCCCTCAATTAATAGATGAACATTTTAAGGCCCATGTAGGTTAGAATAAGGGTTGGAAGACTAGAAACAGAGCTGAGAAGGGACTGTAGCAATCCCTCAATTCATCATTTTACATATGAAAATATTAAAGATGGGAGAGGGGAAGTCACAACAATAACAACAGGCATTTCTATAGTGTTTAAGATTTACAAAACACTTTACAGATGTTATCTTATTGTGCATTCTGACAATTCTGGGAGGTAAGTGCTATTAATACTCTTATTTTAAAGATGAGGAAACTGAGTTAGGCATGGTTTGTTACTGCCTAGTGTCAGTTAGTAAGTGTCTGAGGCAGGATTTGAACATGGATCTTCTTGACTTTAGTTCTGCACCCTAACCACTGAGTCACCTAGCTATGAGAAGCAATTTATTGGTGAGTTATGGGGATGTCTACCCAGGCATGTGAAGACTTCCCCAGGTGCAATGGGCAGATAAGAACAATTTGTTCCAACAGTTATGAAGGTGACTGAAACAGAGCTGTGGAGTGCTTAGAGCTTGGTTAGACTTGAAGAAGCCAAAGTTATTCCCACATTCCAGGATGTTGTGTTGACTTCTCTCTGACTACCGAACTTCCATGATTCTGGAAGAGAGAGGGAGACTAAGAGCTTTGTCCATTTCTGCCTCACTTAAATTCATTTCATGCTGGAGTCAATATATTACCCCTTGTTGTCGTTGGTCCCCTTCAAAAATGAAGAACAAACAACAGCTATTATAGCACACTGCACAGTAAGATGATAAGCTTGTGGAAGTCAGGGACTCTGTCATGTACAGCCCTTGGCTTGTAGTCTTCATTTTATTTGTCACATTTCTGGGCATAGACTAGAGGCTTAATAAATACTTCTTTTCTTCAAATGAGTAGCATAAATGTACAACACAGCATGTAATATGTGTAACTGTATCTAAAGGGATTTTGTGTAACCAGCAATCCATCTTCATTCATACCTGAGGGAAAGAATAAGAAAGGTTAAAGTGTTTTTTAAAATAAATTTATTTAATTAGTTTATTAAGAATATTTTTCCATGGTTACATGATTCATGTTCTTTCCCTCCCCTCTGCCCTCCCAGAGCTGATGAGCAATTCCACTGGGTTTTGCCTGTGCCGTTGTTCAAAATCTATTTCCTTATTATTAACATTTGCATTAGAGTGATTGTTTAGCATCTGTATCCCAAGTCATATCCCCCTTGAACCATGTGACCAATCCTATATTTTTCTTTGGCCTTTCTGCTCCCACAGTTCTTTCTTTGGATGTGGATAGTGTTCTTTCTCATCAGTCCCTCAGAATTGTCCCTGGATCATTGCATTGCAGCTAGTAGAGAAGTGTTTTTGAGGTTACGGTCAGGGACAGAGCAGGAATCAAAACCCAGAGCTCTCAGATCATGGAATATGCTTGGTATTCCTTGAAAAATCATATATGTTTGGACCTATTCCATAATGAAACTTCTAATAAATGGACTTGAACCCTTCCTCCTCAGGACAGTATCCTACCACACTCATTGTTATAAATGATAAGTATGTACTCACCTCTTGTGAGCACTAGCTTTTACCTATCCATACACTTACCAATATAATCTCTGACCCCCTCATATCACAAATCACAAATTTTGAAAGTTGGGCGGGATCTTAGTGGTCACTGAGTCCCAAACATTCACGAAAAGAAGTATCACTATAAAATATCTAACAAGTGGTTATCCAGCCTCTATCTAAAGACCTCTGAGGACAGGCAATCCACTACTCTAGGCAAAACATTCCACCTTGGGGGTGTTTCAATGTGGAGTCTTATTTAAGTGAATGAAACAGAGTCAGTGCCTGACATTTGGGGGTTGGGCAGGACTGGGTGTTGTTTTTCTTGACAATGAAGCTAAATTTCTCTTCACAGCTTTTGTCCATTGCTGCTGATTCTTCCTCTGGAATCACAGAACAAGTCTAAACCTTCCTTTACCTGGCATCCTTTCAACTACTTGAAGTCAGCCATAATGTTCCCCTGATAAGAATGAGGCCAAAAATGCTGTTTCCTTCAACTGAGGCTCATATAAAATAGACTTAACACCTGTTCCCTTCATGGTTGGCCTCCTCTAGACATTCTCTAATGTATCACACACTTATAGTTATTGTGGTGGATTTTAAAAATATATTTTAAATTTTATTTTGTTACATGAAAAAAAATGTTAATATTCTTAAAAGATTTTGTTGAGTGCCAAATTCTGTCCTTTCCTCTCTTCTCTCATGCCTCTTTGAGAAGACAAACAATTTGATATAGATTATCCATGTGCAATCAAAAAAAGTTTCCATTTTAACTATATTGCAAAAAACCAAAAATGTACAAAAATAGGAAAAATAAGGAAGGGGAAAAAGTATATTTCAATCTGCTTTCAGACTCCATTAATTCTTTCTCTGAAGGTGGATAACATTTTCTATCATAAGTTTTTCTGAATTGTCTTGGATCGTTGTATTGGTGAGAATACCTTTCATTCACAATTAATTACTGTAAAATATTGCTATTACTATGTACATTTTTCTCCTGGTTCTATTCACTTCATTTTGCATCAGTTCATGTAAGTCTTCCCAGGTTTTTCTAAAGCCATCCTGCTTGTTATTTCTTATAGCTTAATAGTTTTGATAGGCATTTCTTCAACTTCCAATTCTTTGCTATGTGGTGGCTTAAAAAAATACATATTTCAAGTCTTTGAATTGTCTTGTCCCCCTTACTAGGTTGTAAATTTCAGGAAGAAAGATTCCTATCTATTCTTTAATCTATAGATTTGCCTAAAAGTCTAGCACACCTTAATATACCTAGTAGATATATTCTGGAGACAAACTACTCATCTATCTTCTGAAGACAAGACTAGCTAAATATTTTTTTTCAGTTTTTTAAGTCTTATTTTTCTTCATGTCTTTTGTTTTTACATCATCTTCATTTCTCAATATATCCTGTTCTCCTCCCTGTTCATCAAATTGCCTTTTGAAACAAATATTTGAAAAAGAGCAATTAAGCAAAACCACCCAACACCTTAACCATGCCTGAGAATATATGCAATATTCCACACCCAGAATCTGCCCCCAATGCATACACAAATGCATATATACACACATTCACTTCTGCAAAGAAAGGTGCATTTTCTCAACTCATCTTCAGCCTACCTCCATCATCAGGGTTGGCCACTCAGATAAATTTTTTTAGCTAAACCAACTCATGAATATTTTTTATTAAGACCTGGCAGATTTATCTGTGTCAGCAAGAGTACCAGTGAAATTCTGGATTTCTCAAAAATTGAAAGTAGTGCACACCACATGAAGACCCCAGAATGGTATAAAACAGTGATTTTCAAATTGTGGTCTGTAGGTGCCCTGACATCCCTAAGACCCTCTCAGGGCATACAAGAACTCAAAGCTATTTTCATAATAATACTAAGATACTATTTGCCTATTAAAATATTTTTCCCTTTACCCAACTGTATACCAATGTCAAGCCATATTTTCTTCACATACTTCAACCAAAACAACATATTGAAATTGACCAAATACAGAAGCAGATTTGAGAATCTCGTGTTGTTGTTCAAGAAATTGAATTTTTAGTCCCAGTTCTATCTCCAAATGACTGTAATCTTGACCAAATCACCTAATCTCTTTGAGTCTCAGTTCCCTCAGTATGCAAGAGGTGATCTCTAAATCTCCTCTTAGATTTAATCTTCTACAATTCCATGAAACTAACTCTGGAAAGCAGACAGATATAAGGTCTATAAACTATTAATGAAGGTTTGGCAGTGCCTTCTAGAGATGTAGTATTCCTCTTCTCTAATTCCAGCAGAAATCTTCTGATCTAGGATACCTAGAGGAGATATTCATAAGTGTTTAACACCTTGAGAGATATTTCCTAAGCTGATGTTGAAGAGAAGAGAATCATAATAAACTGTCCCCTGGGGAAATCTCTGTCTTGGAATGAAGAAAATCCACAACTACCAAAGGGTACTTATACATATATATATATATATGTATATATATATATATATAATATAAAGAATACATATATAAATATACTTATGACATTTATTATAAGTGCTAAGACTAAAGCAAATAATCAATATATCTGTTAAATTTCTATGTAGCCCATCCTCTACTCAGACACTTTGATAACCCCAAAGAGGATCATTATTTCATTTCAGTTTGATGAGTTCCCCTTACAGATAATATATGCAATTTTCCACTTTGAAATTTTTCCTTTTGGTGCCCAGAGAATGATTTTTATTGTGATTAAATAGAAATAGATTATAATTCAACATTGTAATCTAGGTTTGGGGAGTCAACTTTAGGGCAGTCTAAAATCACAATTCCTATGATGTCACAAGAGACTGTTAACATTTAACAACACTTTTAAAAGGCAAGGGAGGAGGAGGGGGCAGCTGGGTGGCTCAGTGGATTGAGAGCCAGGCCTAGAGATGGGAGGTCCTAGGTTCAAATCTGGCCTCAGACACTTCCCAGCTGTGTGACCCTGGGCAAGTTACTTACCTCCCATTGCTTAGCCCTTACCACTCTTCTGCCTTGGAGCCAATATACAGTAGTTACTCCAAGACGGAAGGTAAGGGTTTAAAAAAAAAAGTCAAGGAAGGGTTATTATCAACCCAAACGTCTTTTGAAAAAGATTTTTTCCTCAGTCTCATTATTGTGCTTTAGAATCCTATAACCATTGGTCTCAATTTTAATGTTAGATTTTTTTTAATTAAACATTTCCTAAATTTTTAATTAAAAATTATTAAAAAAAAAAAAGCTAAGACCGTCTGCCTTAGAATCAGTACTAAATATTGAGTACTAAGTATCCATTCCAAGGTAGAAGAATGCTAAGGACTGGGCAATGGGGGTTAAATGACTTGACCAGGATCACACAGTTAGAAATTATCTAAAGATAAATTTGAACCCAGGACCTGTTGTCTCTAGGCCCAGCTCTCTATCCACTGAACCATTGATCTGTCCTTCAGTGTTAGATCTTAAGAACACTTTTCATAAAGGATCCCATTGCTTTCCCAAGGCAAATCACAAAATCAGCAGGTCTTCAGTGGAAAGGGGCCCTCTCCTATGGGGCTCCCTGATGAGTATAGGAGATGCTTGGGCAATATTTACAATAATATTTGAGGCAGTTGCTACAGTACAGTCAAAGTTCACTAGCTTAGTGTAATGGGTGGAGTCCAGTGTGGAGAGGAGAGGAAAAGAATGAAGAAGATCAAGGAGGCTACTTAGATTACTTTCCTTTCAAATTCAATTTATTGATGCATTTTGTCTTTATATAACTTTAATTCAAGGTCCTGCCATCAGAATTTTCTTTGGCAAAACAAAGAAGCAGGCCATGTAAGTGGTTGCTTTTAAAGTACTTGAAAATCTTTTACTCTATTAGGTAGATAAAATATGCTTGTAAACAGTCCCACTTAAAATGATTTGCTTGATTTGCTTAGGAAACCCTGTTTTTATATATGACAAAGGCAAAAGTCAGCCTAGCTCTGGTCCCCATAGGTTGAACTGGAAGGTCTCTAAGGTCTTTTGAGCTTGAAATTGTGTGATGTTAATATTCTAAGATGACCAATTCCACAGGAATAAGATCTGAACTAAGGAGGGGACTCTTAATATTTTTTAAGACCCTTACCTTCTGTCAAAGCAGGAGGACAGTAAGGACTAGGCAATTGGGGGTAAGTGATGTGCCCAGGGTAACACAGCTAGGAAGTATTGGAAGTCACATTTGAACCCAGGATCTCTTGACTCTAGGGCTGACTTTCTATCCAATGAGCAACCCAGCTGCCCCCTATTTTATTTTTTTCTAAATTATAACATATTGACATCAAAGTAGAGCCCACAGCTAGAGCTAGAAGGGCTTTCACAAATATCTTGTCACAAAGCATTCCCACTTTTGGATGAATAAGCTCTTCAGGAGCCACAATAACTCTCTGATTTTTGTGCTCCAGACAGGGTCTCCCACAAAATAGGTACCAAATAAATGCCATAACAGATGAGTTGATTAATAAGTGCCAATCAAGAAGATCTTTGCTGGAAAGCAGGATGAATTTTCTGAGTTGGAGATGTTGGCTCAAATCTGTGTTCCTGTTATTAACTAATCTTGGGAAAGTCATTTCACTTTCGCAGGCCTCAGTTTCCTCATCTATAAAATGAGGATGTGGAGCAAGATAACTTCTAAGGTTCTTTCTTGCTCTAAATATGTGATTCTATGAAGAGAGGAGGTAAAAAACCCAGAGGCTACAAGAAAAGTCTAGATAGGAAATAATTCTTCTAACCTAATAAACAATTCAGATGTGCCACGGCTTCTGAGATATGAGCAAAGTAGATCTTCTACACAGCCATGAAGTGTCAAGGAAAAACTCCCAATATAGAGAGTTTATGCCTTTTTATTTTCAGTTGTTCTCAGCCCTTCCCTCAGTTGCTCAGAACCTCCAATCTATTTCCCCTTTAGCTCCCCCTTCCCGAAATTTTCATTCATTTGGAGGTGAAGAAGCCTTGGGAATGCCAGCAGGTGTGAAGCCTCTTAGTGGGATCTGCATTTGATCTGTGGTCACAGGTTAAGTTCCAACCTGTAAGATTTTTTACTCTATAGGAAAGCCCCCCTGTGGATCCCATAGCATCCTCAGTACCAAATCTAAAGGGAGACAGAATTGTTTAAGGCTGACACTGGAATAAAGTTGAAGTTAATAAAAGATCAGTTAGGCAACAAGGCTTTATTAAATGCCCGCTGTGTTCTAGGCACTATATTAGATAATTGACAAATAAATAAATTTTTAGAAGGATAAATGGATTAATTTATTAATTAAAATAAATATAAAGAAAGGTGGAAAAACAAAACAAAAAATGATCCTTGCTCTCAAGGAGCTTTCAGTCTATTTGAGAAGAGAATTTGAAAACAAATATGTACAAACAAGCTATATAACTGATACATTAGAGAAAAATCAGTAAAGAAGTCATTAGTATTATGAGAGATCAGGAGATGGGATTTTTACCAGAACTTGAAGGAAGCTGGGGATGGGAATGATAAAGGAAGAGCATTTCAGGCAGGGGAAACAGCCAGTGAAAGTGCCTGAAGTTGAGAGACAGATTATCTATGAAATTAAAGCAACAACAACAATAACCCATTAAGGACAGTAGCACTGAATAATTAAGAACATGTGCAGGAAAATAAAGTGCAAGAAAATTGGAAGGTAGAATGGGGTCTGGTTATAAATATGCTTGAAAACCAAACAGATGATTGTATATTTGATTCTTGCGGCAATAGGGAGACACTGGAGTTTATTGAGTGGGGAGGACATAGTCAGAGTTGTGCTTCAGGAAGGTCTGTTTTTTAAAAAAAATCCTTTAATCAGTTAATTCCAAGACAGAAGAGTGGTAAGGGCTAGGCGATTGAGGTTAAATGACTTGCACAGGATTACACAGCTAGGCAGTGTCTGAGGCCAGATTTGAACCCTAGTCCTTCCAATTCCAATCCTGGCACAGGAAGATCCATTTAACAGCTAGGTGGAGGGTGAACTGGAGTACTAAATGGTTTGATGTTGGGACACCAACAAGAAGGCCATTGTAATTGTCTCAGAATGTGAGGTGATGAGGGTCTGGACCAGGGTGGTGGCAGTGTCAGAAGAAGAAAAAGGGCATATAAAAGAGATTGGTTATGGGGGATGAGAGAAGGAGGAGGCAAGGAGGTTACCTAGGAGACCCTCATTCATATGAACAAATTAAGAAAAAGTTTGGGAGTTCCTATGCTACAGTACCTTTTCTAGGATTTTGCCCTAATGCCAATACTGCCTAGCATATTGGTAAGAAGATCTCTCCCCAGGAATCCTATTCCCTCTTTATTCTCTGCCTTTTACAATCTTTAGCTCTCTTCTAGGCACTGCCCAGGTGTCACTTCCTACTGGATGCCCTTCCTAATCTTTCAGTTGTAAGGTCTATGGGAGGAAATGATCACCTATTTACTCCTCTGAGCACTGGGATGTGTCACCCCAATAGAATGTAAATTCTTTAAGGGTAGACTATTTTTCTGTGTGTGTGTGCAAGTCCTCTGGGCTTTGCAGAACAGGTATTTAGTAGATACTGTTGAATCAGATCAGATCAGGTTGAATTGAATTGAATAAACCCTAATAACTATCTCCAAGGACTTGTAGAACAATTAAGTTCTAGTATAGTCTGTGATCTCTGGAGGAATCCTGCTAGAGAGAGGAACTGAAAAAGCATTATGATGCTTCATGAATTGAAATTAATTAATTTTAAATGTAAGAAGCTATTGAGCAAATGTTATTCACATTAATGTTATATATTGTTCCTAATTAAACATTTATTCATTTTTTAAAGAGGAGGCCAAAGAGCACCAAAGTTTAGCTTTATTTCTTTTCCAATTTTTTTCTATGGTTTACTTGTTCTATCTGGGCTGAGAGTCAAGAAGACCCATCTTCTTGAGTTCCAATCTGGCCTCATATACTTGTTAGCTATGTTACCCTGACTCAGTCACATAACCTGTTTACCCCAGCTTCTTCATTTGTCAAATAGCTGGAGATGGAAATGGCAAACTATTCCAGTACCTTTGCCAAGAAAACCCCAAATGGGTTTGCAGAATTGGACATTCCCGAGACAAATGAACAATAACAAAAACTTGCTCCATCCTCATCTTTACCTGTTTCAGTTCTCTTTCTTCAAGAGTCAGTTCTCTGCAGTCTTTTCCAAGAATCTTTCCCTGATCATCCTCCCTCAATGTGATGTTTTTTCCCCTCAAATTTTGCCAGAAAGTTTCATAAAGATCTCTCCCATTGGGGATAACAAGGTAGCTCAATAGATTGAGAACCAGACCTAGAGATATAAAGTGCTAGGTTCAAATCTGGCATCAAACACTTCCTAGCTAGACAAATCGCTTAACCCCCATTGCCTAGTCCTCACCACTCTTCTGCCTTGGAATCAACACACAGAATTGATTCTAAAACAGAAAGTAAATGTTTTAATATTCACTGGCAGCCACATGAAAACTGGATTGGTGGGAAACAGAAAACAGGGAAACCAGTTAGCAAGCTATTGCAATAGTCCAAGTGAGAGAGAAAGAAAGCAGGATGGATGTGAGAGATGGAATTAGAAACATTCGGATTTGGCAATCAATGTAGGGAGTGAGGGAGAAAGAAAAACTAAAGACTACTCCAAGGTTTTTAGCCAAAGTAACTGAGAAGATGATGGAATCATCAATAGAAATGCAGAAACTGAGAAGAGTTGGGTTTTGTTATTTCTGCCATTTTGCAGGGTATCTATACCTATTAGATAAAAACTTCCGGTAAAACTGGAAAGCATATTGGCAGCAAGGAAATAGATTAAGATTAAGTTTTATAAGATTAGTTACTATGTTTAGGCATATTCCACAATAAATTCTACCGTAAATGTAAATGTGAACTTATTGTTAAATGAATTAAACAAAAAGTGGATCATATACCTACCTCTCACAAATATAGGTAGAAAATGTACTCTTAACCAAAGAATAGAGGCAATTATAAAAGTCATTCTCCAATAGATAAGTGGTCAAAGGATTTTTAAAAAATGTTTTCAAAAGAAGAATTGAAATCTATGAACAATCATATGAAAGAATGCCCCAAGTCTCTGATAAGAGAAATGCAAATTAAAACAACCCCAGAGTTTCATCAGATACCCTGCAAGATGGGAAGAGTCAATGTTGGATGAGTTATATGAAGACAGATAAACTAGTACATTGTTGGTGTGACTGTGAATTGGAGCATTCATTTTGAAAAACAATTTGGAATTTTGTGTATAAAATGACCAAAATGTGCATACCCTTTGACCCAAAGATTCTGCGGCTAGGCTTATACCTGAAGAAGGTCACTGATAAGAAGAAAGCCCCTATATATACCAAAATATTTCTAGTAGTACTTTTTATGAGAGCAAAGAAGTGAAAATAAAGTAGATGCTCATGGATTGGGGAATGGCTAAACAAACTGGTTACACGAATGTAAGAGAATATTATTGTGCTATAAGAAATGACAAATATGATGATTATAGAGAAGCATGGAAAGATTTACATGATTTAGTAGAGTGAAGCAAGCAGAGATAAGAAAGCAATATGCACAATAATTACAATAATATAAATGGGAAGAACAACACAAAATAATAAAAACTGAATGTTGTAAAACTACAAAAGATAACTGTGGCTCAAAAGAAGAGCTGTGAGAAAACACCTTAACACCATTCCTTTCCAAAGGTGGGAAGTCATTGAGAAAGGGATATTACACATATTTTCAAACTTTTTTGATGTTTTGATTTATTTTACTGATTTTCTCTCTCTTTTTTTTCCTTTAAAAATATTATGTTATATGGATTAGCTCTCTGGGAAAGACTAGGGGAAATTTTAATGATGTAAAAAAAGCAGAAGACATCAATAAGTTTTTAAATTGGAAGTCAAGCATCAATATCTTGGTCTACTTCTTTAAACTACATTATGCTGACTCAATTATTACAAATTTAGTGCTATTAAACAGAGAAAATAGTTATCTAATTATAACAATTCTCTAAATTTTCTCAAATGAAAATGGGTCTACTTGTCATTCCAAATGTTATTTTCCATCTTGTATTATACTTTATAGTCTGTGTGTAATAGAAAACACAAATAAGAGCAGCCTTTGTATTTAAGGCCTTTCTCAAGTCCCTTCAACTTTGTGTTGACTGAAACCCACAACTCTTTCCTCCCCTGAACCTCCCCCAGCCCACATTATCTGTGCTATTCATTAGCTACAAATCATGTATTGCACCATGGCAGTTAATGAATAATGAATACGCGCCTACTTATTCATGTCTTAGATTATTAACTATTCACTCATTTATGTCTTGTCCAATTTCATTGCAAGCTCTTGGAGTACTTAAGGTCAGGCCATTGAAGGAATGAGAATTTTTATGGTGTTCAAGAGTAGGGGAACTTGAAATTTGAGTTTGAATTAGCTGATTAAGGGTAAAATCTTCAAGAATTGGAAACTTGGTACAGATTTAGAGACCTTGAGCAAATCATTTCCTATCTAATTCCCATAATATTCTCACATTCATATTTATAGGTGCTTATCTTTATATCTACATGTGGTTTATAAGATCCTCATTATATTTATTATTTGGAGAGTGCCAATGATGACCTAGATATAGTTGTGTGTATAACCTATATCTATATTGATACATCCTTATTATTATATACTTTTGTGAGTTTGGCAGGACAAGGATATCACTGAGATATTACCTGTGGCCAGTCTCTCTTTCCCCAAATGTGTTCTCCATCATTGACTCTGTCACCAACTCATGGCGGTTGAATTATGCAGGTGACTCCTCTGTATATCCAGTTACAATTTCTCTCTTGAACTCCAGTTCTGTATCAGCAACTGTCTGATAGTCCAGATTGGATGTATCACAGACATCTCAAACTCAGCATTTCTTTAAAACAGAACTCTTTACCTTCCTCCCTCTGTCCGCCAAACCCAGCCTTCTTCTGAACTTCCCTATTTCTGCTGCAGGAACCACTATCCTTCCAGTTACCCAGGTCTGTAACCTCAGTGTTATCCTTAGCTCTTCACCCTCTTTCACCCCACATAATTCATCCTTTGCCAAATTTTATTTCTGCGGCCCCCCCAACCCCCCCCACCCCCACCCCACATCTCTTGCGTTGATCCTTGACTCAGTATTCATACTGCCACCATCTCAGTTGAGACTCCCATCATTTCTTGCCTGGGCTATTTGTAGTTCCTCAAAGACCAGACCTGATCTCCTTGCTATCCCCCATGCTTTCATCCTCTCTTCTTAATTTCTCTGGCTTCCTTCAAGAATCAGCTCCAATCCCACCTTCCGTGGGAAGCCCTTACCAGTCCTTCCCCCTTTCAGACTGCCTTCCATTTACTCTGTCTATAGTGTCATATAAAATATATAAGGGCCAATATCTGACATCTGAGCAGAGGAAGGTGAAGAATAGAGACAAAAGTAAGGTGGCTGATAAGAAAAAGAGAAAGAGAGAGATAAAAAGGGAGAGAGAGGGAGAAAGAAAGGGAGAAGAAGAAAGAGAGGGGGAGAGAGAAAGGGAGGGAGACAGAGAGAGAGAGAGAGATGAGAGAGGCAAAGGAGAGTAGGGAGATACAGAAGAGGGAAACATGGGAACAAAAGGAGAAGGAGAGCTGGGACTGTGGCAGGGGAGAGAAAGAATCAGAAGGAATTTGAGAGATGTAGGGAAGAGACTGAAAAGGAGAGGAAAAGTCAAGGAAAGGAGAGCGAGAAGAGGCAAGGAGTGCCCGGAAGAGAGAGCTCACTTCTCTCAAAGGGGAAAGTGATGCACAGGAGAGTAAATTCTTGAGCCACTAGAAAGCTCCTTGTTCCGAGGGAAGATCCGTCCCCCCAGGGTCACCCCAGGATCAGGTGTCTATGTCTTCATTGTCCCTAATTCCTCCTGAGAGCTCCTGTATGTTTCGTTTCCTCCTAGTGAAAGCCTCTCCCTTTGAGGCCTGTTGTGCAAACAGGACTGGTTTATGAGCTGAGCAGATGAACAATGGGTTGCCAAAATAAAGAGCTTTTCTTCGTTAGTAATACAGCTTCTGTGGTGCCCAGGCAGTGGGCTCCACAAACCCAGGCCAGGACAACTGATGTCGTGTTCACCTCCAAGGTGGTGTTTATGTTTATATTACCCCAGCAGGGAAAACAGAGCAGCCAGAGCTGACGTGACCGAGGGAGAAACAAGGACAGAACAGGGGCTTAATGAGGAGGAAAAGGAGCGCAGCCTTGGCCTCTCCATGTCCTGATCAGTTCCTGATGCCATTATAAATCATGACAACCTAGATGATGGCTCTGTTGACTCTAGCCCAGGTGGCAGGCAGCCATGGAGGAAGCCCCACAAAAGGCTCAGGAGTGTTTCTCCAGCATGGGATTTGAACAGCTTTGTTTGTGAGGGAACGGATTCGGACCGCTCTGCATCCGGGCGTCATCCTCATAATAATTCACATTTCCTTAGCCCTGTGACAACGCTGCTGAGCCTAGGGAAACTGGGGCACTCTCCTTCTCCCTTGAAAAGGTCATTCTCAACCTTGGACCCAAGCACCAATGGACTAAGGAAGCCTGGCTTCTAAGTAAAGGTGTTAAGTCCTTGTCAAACTCTCTGGGGTTTTGCCCTCCCATTCCCACTCAGGGAGAATAATCATTTAAAACTCAGGTTTGGTACAGATCAAGGGTCTCACAGAAGGAGGGAGGGAAAGAGAGTCAAAGTACAAATCAGATTCCAGACCACCTGTCTCCTACTCACCAAAGAAATGATTGCTACAAGAGACTCACAGGCACCCAGTGACGAAAGATTTAAACCAACAGCAGAAGTGACATAATGACTATCTTTCTTTTCTGGAAAGTAGTGACTTACTTCAGGACACAAAACATTTTGTGAGGGCTGCAACACATTTCGCTTTTGTTCTGCATGATCCATGCCTTTTGGGCACACCAGGTCAAAACCTGGGGCTCTGACTTCTGTCCATGGTCATCTTCTCCAAAAACAGACAACTCTGCTGCTGCTGGCAGGGAGATCTCTCAAACCCACAAGCTTGATTCTGAGGCTGGAAGCAGCCATCTCCAGATTGCTGCTTGGCCCCAATAGAAGGAACAGCCCCAAACCCAGGCTTTGGCCTAGACAAGGCATGCACTTTAGTGGCTATGTGCTAAAGCCACCATGTTGATGGGGTATCAGAAGAGTATCAAACTCCTGAGAAAGACATAAAAGGTCTAAAGCATTTTCCCGGGGAAAAGAGAGAAACAGAGGTCAGTTAGAGTCACTCCCTTTTTTGGTATTCTCTTACCTTCCATCTTAGAAGCAATACTTTCTATTGGTTCCAAGGGCAGAAGAGTGATAAGGGCTAGCTAGGCAATGGGGGGGAATGCAGTTAAGTGACTTGCCCAGGGTCACATAGCTAGGAAGTGTCTGAAGCCAGATTTACACTCCCATCTCTGCATCTAGCTCATAAGCCACTAAGCCACCTAGTTGCTCTTCTATTTATTCTTAACATTCTTTAAAAACAAACAAACAAAATCCCTTACTTTCTATTGTTGAATCAATTCTAAGTATTGGTTCCAAGGTAGAAGAGCAGTAAGGGCTAGACAATGGGGGTTAAGTGACTTGTCCAGGGTCACACAGCTAGGAAGTGTCTGAGGCCAGATTTGTACCTAGGACCCCCTTTCTCTAGGTCTGACTCTATCCACTGAACTTCCTATATACTTCCATGAGTCACTCCCCTTTTCAGATCCACTGAGTCAGCAGCAATTCTCACTCTGTGGCTATTAAAAGGATTTATTTCTTATCAATACTATCAATAAGCACATGAAAAAAGTGTTCTAAGTCTCTTATAATTAGAGAAGTGCAAATCAAAACAACTCTGAGGTATCACCTCACACCTAGCAGATTGGCCAACATTACAGCAAAGGAAAGTAATGAATGCTGGAGGGGATGTGGCAAAGTTGGGACATTAATGCATTGCTGGTGGAGTTGTGAATTGGTCCAACCATTCTGGAGGGCAATTTGGAATTATGCCCAAAAGGCACTAAAAGACTGTCTGCCCTTTGACCCAGCCATAGCACTGTTGGTTTATACCCCAAAGAGATAATAAGGAAAAAGACTTGTACAAGAATATTCATAGCTGCGCTCTTTGTGGTGAAAAAAAAATTGGAAAATGAGGGGATGCCCTTCAACTGGGGAATGGCTGAACAAATTGTGGTATATGTTGGTGATGGAATAGTATTGTGCTAAAAGGAATAATAAAGTGGAGGAATTCCATGGAGACTGGAACAAGCTCCAGGAATTGATGCAGAGTGAGAGAAGCAGAACCAGGAGAACATTATATACAGAGACTGATATACTGTGGTACAATCGAACATAATTGACTTCTCTACTAGTAGCAATGCAATGACCCAGGATAATTCTGAGGGCCTTATGAGAAAGAACACTATCTACATCCAAAGAAAGAACTGTGGGCATAGAAACACAGAAGAAAAACAACTGCTTGATCACATGGATTGATGGGGATATGATTGGGGATGTAGATTCTAAATGATCACTCTAGTACAAATATCAATAATGTGGAAATAGGTTTTGAACACTGATACATGTAAAACGCAGTGGAATTGCTTGTCAGCTCTTGGAGGGGGGAGGGAGAAGGTATGGGAAAAACCATGAATAATCATGTAGCCATGGAAAATATTCCAAATTAATCAATTAAATAAAAAAATTTTTAAAGGCTTTATTTCTTCATCCACTGAAAGAGCCAGTCCCTTTCAGTATGGAGTCATGTGTGGCCCCAGAAGTTGTCAGAGAGATCTGTGAAATGGCCCCTGTAGACCTCACTCTGTACTGTACATGTTCCATGGGGTGAAACCCCTCAATAGTGCTATAACATTTACAGACCTTTTGTGAGATGGCATCATCCTCTATGAGGTAGGTGGTCAAAATATCATTGACTGTTTTAGAAGTAAGGACAATGAGTATCAGAAAAGATGAGTGATTATCTTTGGGCACAGAACCAGTAAGTGTCCAAGACTGAAGTCATTCATACTTCCCAGAGTGGTTGGTGCACCACCTCCTAAAGAAAGAACAACTTATACAAAGGGTATTCCTTGAAACAACCCTGTTCAAATACTCCAGGGGGTCGTTTGAGAAGAATGTCTTCGTGGATTCCAAAATATTTATGGCAACACTTTTAGGAATAACAAAGGACTGGAAATAAAGTAGATGTTCATTGATGGAGAAGAGGTTAAACAAGTTGTGGTACCTACATGTACTGTGCTAGGAGAAATAAGGAATGTGTCTACCAGAAGAAGCCTGGAGAGATCTGCATGAACTGATGCAGAATGAAGTAAGCAGAACCAAAAAAAAAAACAAAAAAACCCAAAACTATACACAATGACTCAACAGTGTCATGGAAAAAAAAACAAATCAAAACAATCACCTATGAATTCTAAAGAATGAGCACAATTCCAAAGAAGAACTAAGAGAAAACACATCCTGTCCTATCTTTTGTGGAGTAGGAAGTCCACAAATGTAGTCTATTGCACAGAATTTCAGTTTTTGGTCTAGGTGGCTCAGTGGATAGAGTACTGGGTGTGGGGTCAGGAACTCCAGAGTTCAAATCTGCACTCAGAAACTTACTAGCTGAGTGACCCTAAGCGAGTTCAAGTCACTTAAAGTTGTTTGCCTCAATTTCCTCATCTGTAAAATGAGGATAAATAACCAGCACCAACAACAGTGTTGTTAGGAGGATCAAAAACAGTAATACGGGTAATGTGTTTGGCTCAGTGCCTGGTACATAGTAAGCACTATATAAAAATAGTAGTCAGTTATGCTGATTTTCCCCCTCTTCTTTTCCTTTTTGTCTTTCTATTATGAGTTATATGGCATGACATTCCAGGAGGGAGATAAGGAGAAATATCAAGAGAAAACATAGTGATGTTAAAAAAATGAAAGGCAGCAATAAAAACTTTTAAAAAGAAAAAACAACAATCCTGTCAGGTAGATAGTACATATATTTCTTTTTCAGTAAAAGGATTTTGGTTTCTTCAGAGAGGTTTAGGAATGTGCACAGCTCAATTTAAGTATCAGAATCAGAACTGATGCTCCAAACATTTGACTCCAAAGAGCAGTATTCTCTCACTAGAAAAAAGAATCTGCAGCCATGTTGCATAGTGGAAAGAGCACTGGGCTTGGAATCAGGAATACCTAAATTCAAATACTTTCTGAGAACGTAATAGTAGTGACCTTGGGCAAGTTCTTTAGCCTCTCTCAGTTTTCGTTTCCTCATCTGTAAAATGGATGTAACAATAGTATCCAGTGGTGTCTCCCGTAGTCTCCGGTCAGGTGCGCTAGGTAGCGTTAGCCCGGGTAGCTGAAGATGCCACGGTGGCCCTCAGACTCAGGAGGAGCCAGAAGCTTGCCGACCGGGTGCGCTCTTCAGCACGCCTAAGGAGCAAAAACTGTCCAGCCACCCTAGAGCTGCTTCGGCTCAAGAAGTTGATGTCTCCAAAACTACAAAAACTGTGTGTTTGGCTTCATCTCACAAAGAGACGTACTTCGAAGACACTCAGGTATGAAAAAGACGGTTTCACCGAGTCAGAATTACAAGAACTAAAAGCCAAAAAAGAAACAATCTTCTTTGCCAAAAACTGCATCTGAAATCTCGAGTGAGAATGAGCCTTTGGTGTCTGCCGAGCACAAGCATTGCTGATGAGTAACGAAGCAAACACTTCCCAAGATGTTCCTAAAACAGCAAGCAGAAGGGAATGAAAACGGCCTTTCTCAGCAGCCACTAGGATGTGGAGAACAGCTACTTAGCAAAGCCTGACAATGACGTGGCTCTGCCCAGATGTAGAGACAACCTGGTGGAAGAAGATGTCTGTAATCACAGTGCTGCTCTGCTTGGTGAGGCTGGACCCGGGGCAGCCGATCTCCAGAAGACACCGGCACACGTAGACAGGAGCATCTTTTTAGATGAAGACAGCAATCAGCCAATACCTGTGAATTGATTCTTTGGAAATGTCGAACTCATGCAAGACCTTCCTCCAGTCTCTTCCCCTTGTCCCTCCACGAGTAGAGGGGAATTCAGAAAAATGCACTTCTGAGTCAAAGATGATGATGATGCAGAAATGTAGATATTTAATAAAGCATTATAAAATTCTATCTATTGTTTATACATTAGACACAGTTACAATGTCAAACTATTCCAAATGATTCTAATTGCCACATGTCAGCATCAATATAGATCTATTCCCCTGGGAACTTTCTAGCTTGCAAAGTAAGCTAGGTTCATTTTGCTACTCCTAGTTGACAAGTTCTAAGCTACTGTAGGAAACTGAGATAAACTTGCAGATTGTAGAGCTTCTATTTTTTCTTTGGGGGATGATTGCCCAGAAGAATTTGCATTACTTTATTCTAAACCGTGGCAGCTCCTATTCTTGAGATATCTCTACCTTCTGTGAAAGGAGGGTATATTATTTTTTTCTAATAAATTACGCTTTGGGTAAGCCGAAGTAGGGTTGAGAAATAGTGGCAGGTTTATAAATATTAAAATGGCATTTAGACTTTGTTTTTACAGTGTACAAACACTCTTCTGTTCTGCAACAAGTCTGAGTTATTTGATAATTCCTATGATCAATTCTCCTATTTTGTGCTTTTGTTGTTTCCATATACAAATGGAACTAGTGGTTACTTTAGATGTTTTAGGTCTGCAAAGGAAGTCTTTAACACAGGAAAAATAGAAGATATTTTTTGACATTTTATTTTAAGAAGCTTTAATTTTGGCCCTAAGTGGACAGGTATTATTCCTACCAGAACTATTTGACACATTCATGGAGAGAGCAATTACTTGACTAAAGACTGATTGTCAATTTCTTACCCCTGGGGACTGGACTAGTATTAAGGCTCTTGCACTCATTAAAGAACCTCAGACCAGGAGACTGGAATGAAAGCACATCTCCCCTTAAAAGGAAAAAACCCTTTCTCTTTTCAATTGAGGTAGGGGCTTTTTTCCTTTCTATCCAATATATCCTTAAGTAAGTTGTTACAAGTAAAAAAAAAAGGTAAATAATGTTTAATACTTTAATTATTTCCCTAACTTCATATGTAGAATAGTTTGAAAACAAATTAAGATAAAGAGGAATTTTTCAACCTCATGCCATATGCAATTCAAAATATTTGCTCTAGTTGACTTTTATTTTTCTCCCAGCAGCCAGTTTCTTTTCAATTTGATTATTTTCCCATTAGGAGATGTGACCTTCACTTACTCCAAATAATTCTGTGATTTATTGGTCAATGAATGACAATATATTTAATAACTTGGACATGTGGCTTATAATCCATTCATGTTATGATAGCTTGGAAAAATAATTTACAGTTTGAAATTACTGCATGAATTTGACTACTAATCATAACACTTCTCACTGGTGGTATTTGGGTTGCCTCAAAATTTTAGAAGTTTGTGTTTGCTCTATTAGTTTCTATACTTAAAAAAAAAAAATTAAACCAGGAGGTTACCTACCAGTACTGCTCATTATTATTGCTATGTTCCAATAAAAAATTGTATTAAAAAAAAACAATAGCATCCAGCTAACAGCTTATGAGGATCAAATGAGATTACATGGGCAAAGTGGTTTACTGACATTATAATAGTCTATAAAAGTCAGCTATTATTATGCCACACTCCCTCAATCAATTCAATTATTTACCAAAGACTTACATGAGAACCCCAGCATTGCTCCAGGCCATCAGGTAGGAGCTGAAAAACTTATAACCTGATTATCATAGCTGATATGATTACAAAACTATTCTAAAGAATTTATTCCCCAAAGAAAAGTGAGAAGAACTGGGAGATTAGACACAGCTATGGTGCAATGATGAATGCCATGAGTTAGCTACTATGATCAATAAAATGATCCAAAACAATTCCAAAAGATTTATGATGAAAAAATGCTATCCACCTCCAGAGAGGAAATTGATGGACTCTGAGGGCAATCAAAAGATATAATTTTCTCATTTTAAAATTCTTCTTGCTATTTTCGAAATATGGGGCCATGTTGGCTGGCAGATGTAATAATAAAATAAAAATTCAAATAAATAAATTAATTAATTAAATTAAATTAAGAGTACCTGAAAGCCCACAGTTGAAGTCTTGGTAGATAAAGAACCAGGCCTGGAGACAAGTGATTCTGGGTTCAAATCTGACTTCAGAGATTTCCTAGCTGTGTGACCCTGGGCAAGTCACTTAACACCCATTGCCTAGCCCTTACCACTCTTCTGCCTTGGAACCAATGTGTAGTATCAGTTCCAAGATGGAAGATAAGATTTTTTTTTTATTAAAAAGAATATCTAGAAGGTCAATCCTGGCAACCCTAACTTGGAGAAATGGTCCCTAGTTTAACAAATCTGAGTTGGTCTAAGACAGAACAGTAACTGGAATCACTGGTGCTTCTAACTGCATCCTGAATGTTTGAGGTCCCCAGCAGCGTGGCCAGCTCCAGAGCTAGAGAGGAGGCATTTGGGGTTGCAGTTGCAGGGGGGGGGAATGTTCCTACTTTTATGCACTTCCTATTCCTCCATACCCACATTCCTTTCTACTCTGCTACTCTGCCCATCTAGTGTGGGTTGGACAAGTTAATGCATAGCTGAGCCTTACTAATTATTGTTTAAGGCAGCTAGATGGTGTGATGGAGAGAGTGCTGGGACTGGAGTCTGGCAGACTCCTCTTCCTGAGTTCAAATCTGGCCTCAGACACTTATCAGCTGTGTGACCTAGGGATTGCCTTAGTTTCCTCATCTGTAAAATGAGTTAGAGAAGGATAATGGCAAACCACTCCAGTATCTCTGCCAAGAAAATCCCAAATGGGGTCCTGAAGAGTCAGAAATGATTCAACAACAACAAAAAAATTATTATTTCCCCCCTTATTAAACCATAGAATAATACATTTAGATTGGAAGGGATCTCTCCTAGAATATCTTTTACAGATAAGGAAAAATGAAGCCCAGAGAGATTATGACTTGTCTAAGATTAAATAGATATTAACTGACATGGGGAATTTATTTATTTTTATAACCCTTACCTTCCATTCTAAAAACAATACTGTGCATTGATTCTAAGACAGAAGAAGGTAAAGGCTAAACAAAAGTAACACCCAGGGTCACACAGGTAGGAAGTGTCTGAGGTCATATTTGAACCCAGGACCTTCCGTTTCTATGTCTGGCTCTCAATCCACTGAGCAATCCACCCAGTTGCCCCAACATGAGGAATTTAAATCCTGGTCCTCTGACTATAGATCCAGTGCTCTTTCTGTTGTATGATAATGTGCAGAGGCAAAAATACAAATTCTTTAGCTTCTAGTTGAGGCTTTTTACAATATGACTCAAGTACATTTCCAGCTTACTTTAATATTATTTCTTCTTCCCCAAACATAACTTTCCAGCCAAACAGGATATTAGCCATTCCCTGAAGTTGATTCTCTCATCTCCAGCCTCTGTGCATCCATACAAGTGAGTGTCGCGCCCAGAATGTATTTTCTCATTTTTCCACCTCTCAGAATCTTTGTATTCAATACTTAGATCCGATGTTCCTGTGGAACCTTTCCTGATTCTTCCTACTTATTCGTACCCTCTTCTTCTTCAGTTTCTCTTGAGATAGACTTCTTTGGATACATGTCCTCTTCCTCCAGCAGACTGCTCACTTCTTTGACTTTGTGCTTTGTATTCCCAGGACCTCACGTGGTGTCTTGCATATAGTTGGTACTTAATAAATATTGGCTGAATTGTACTGAATCAAATAAGCTTCTTATACAAGGGTTAAATCCTATGGTTTCTGTTCAAAACTGTAATTGTATTGCTGCTCAGTGGTGTTTGATTCTATATGGGCCTCATCCATGAGGTTTTCTTGGCAAAGATACCAGAGTGGTATGGCATTTCCTTCTTCAGTGTGTGCCCATTTTCTAGATGAAGAACTGAAATACATAGAGGGTAATTGACTTTTCCAGGGTTACACAGCTAGTAAGTGTCTGAGGACTGATTTGAACTCAGATCTTCCTGACTCCAGACCAAACCTCAGCAGCACATAGGCATAGTCAGAGGCAGCTGGGCAGCACAATGAATAGGGTGCAGGACTGGAGTCCAGTGGGTCTGGGTTCCACTGTGGTCTCAGACATTTCTAGCTGTGTGACATTGGGCAAATTATTTAGTCCAAATTACCTAGCCCTTACTGCTCTTCTGCCTTAGAATCAGTGCCTAGGATCAATTCTAAGACAGGAAAGGATTTTAATATCTATGTAATATACAAAGACAAAGAAAACAAATCTTTGCATTGGCTGCATCCCCAAAATCTGTCTCCTTCTGCATCGTTAGCCCTATCACTTCTCTGTCAGGAAGTGGGTGACCTGCTCCCTCGTGGGTCCTCTGGAGTCACACTTTGTCATTGGATTGATCAGTCTTTCTAACGTTGTTATGGTATGACATGTTCCCCTAGTTACAAGTCTTTTCAGGTTTCTCTAAAATCATCACTTTCTTATAGTACCATAGCATCCCATTATATTTATATTCCATATTTCTGCAGACTTTCTTTAACTAATGGCATCCCTCAATTTCCAGTTCTTTGCCACGATTAAAAAAAAAAAAGGACTGCTATAAGTATTTTTGTGTATATAGGACCTTTTCCTCTTTCTTTAATCTCTATGAGATTTATGCCCTCTTTCCCCCAGGCTCCTCAGGAAGAGGTTCTTGGCTCTAGAAGCTTCACCAGCACTGTAGTTTCTCCTCAGTAGGGTCAAAAGTCTGTGCCCACCCCCAAGAAATGGGAGATGGAGAAAGGAAGGGATATTGGACATTGTTATTCAAAATCCATGAGTCCATTTGACTTTCTCTTTCTAAACTGTACTCCCACTCTGCTTGGAGCCTAGCTGAATAGAATTCAACAAACATATATTAACATTTATACAAAGTACTGTGCTCCCTGCCCTCAGGGAGGTTACATTCTACTAGGAGGAAATGGCATTATGTATAAAGTTAGGTGGTTGGACTAGATGACCTATAAAAGGCACTTTCTGGCTCTAAGCTTGGATCATAAATAGTCCATGTATAAAACTTCTTTATTTTTATTTTTTCTCTATTATACATAGAAACAATTTTTAGCTTTTAGGGAAAAAATGTTGAGTTCCAAATTCTATCCCTGTCTCCTTCCTTACCTCCTTCTTTGAGAAGGCAAGCAATTTGATATAGATTGTACTGTGCAGTCATACAAAACATATTTCCATATTAACTATATCTCAAAAGAAAACAGATAAAAAATCATTAAGAAAAACAAAGTTTTTTTTTTTTTTTAAAGGATGCTTTGATCGGCATTCAGACTTTGTCAGTTCTTTCTCTGGAGATGGAAAACATTATTTATCATAAGTCTTTCAGAATTACCTTGCAACATTTTATTACTGAGAATAGATAAGTACTTTGTCATTGATCACTTTAAAATATTGCTGTTACTGTGTACATTGTTCTTCTGGTGCTACTCACTTCACTTTGCATCATCCTGTAAGTCTTCTCCAGTATTTCTGAAAGCATCCTGCTCATCAATTCTTCTAGAGCAATAGTATTCCATCACAATTATATATAGCAACTTATTCAGCCATTCCTCAATTGATGAGCATACCCTCACTTTTCATTTCTTTGCCACCAGAAAAAGAGCTGCTACAAAATTTTTGTACATATAGGTCTTTTTGCTTTTTCTTTGGGGTAGAGACCTAATAGTGGTATTGATGGGTCAAAGGGCATGAGCATATGTAGATTAAAAATTAATATCCAAAATACTACAAGTATCACATTTAATAAAGTTTATTAAATAATAACTTTAAGCAAAAAGGAAACTAAAAGGTTAGAGAAACAGAGAAAGCTCATCTAGCCATGCATGAGAGAAAAAGAGAGAGGGAAAAACATCCAATTACACACACACACACACACACACACACACACACACACACACACACCCCAAATGTAAACATGAAGACGAAAGGGAAAGGGATGCTCTGAGATGAAGTCCAAGGGTACAAGATTTTCTAATTACACATTTTCAGTCAATTGAGCATAGTTCCAGATTATTCTTCAGAATGGTTAAATCAGTTCACAACTCCACCAACAATGCATTAATGCACCAATTTTCCCACAACCCTTCCAACATTTGTCATTTTCTTTTTCTATCATGTTAGGTAGAGTATAGGACTTCTGTTGGAGTCGTGATCCCTTTTGGTGGGATCTTCCCAAGTTATCATCCCCTATGGGTTCACTGTAAGGGGATAACTATCCCACTGTACCTTCTGAACCTGCAGAATATGGTATATGCCTTCCTACAAATCCTCTACAAGGGGAGAAAAGAAAGGAGGGGACGGAAAGGAGAGATTGAATTAGATACTCTAGATTAAAAAATAACATGTTTTTATAGCACTTTTGAATTTATAAAGCACTTTGTGAGATGGGTTATGCAAATATGATCCTCCCTATAATAGAGATGTGGAAGGAAGGAAGCTTAAAGACTTAAGGTAGTTTGGTAAAGAGAAAGACCAGTGTGGTCCAAGTCAGAGATCCTGAGTTCAAATCTCGGGTTTATAACTTATTATATATTTGACCTTAGGCAAATTGCTTAATGTCACTGAGTCTCAGTTTTCATATCTATAAAATGAATGGGTTGAACTAGATTACTTCCAAAGTCACTCCGAGTTTCAAATCTATATTCCTACAACTTTCCCAAGGTCACAAACTGAATTTCTGTTACTCAAATTAGAACTAGAAATTAAGTTTAATAACTACCTCAAAGTCCAAGACTTCTAACTACAACATATGGTTTCCAATAATTTTATTAGACTTTGTTTTTGAACCTCAGCTCTTGCTAATGATTCACCTTTGGATTGATTCAAAGTATTACAGCCCAAATCATACCTCCACCCTAAAAAAAACAAAAAACCCCACCAAGGACTGTGGTCAAGCAGGTGTTGGCCTTGCAGGCCACCTGTCTTTATTTTTTTTTTCCTTCCAGCCTCTCCATTCAGAGTCAAAGTGATTCAACATACTTATCCCTCTGTATTTCTTGGAACCAGCTGTGTATTGGTTGTGTATAGCAGAAGGGCACCCCTTAGCAATCACAGTAATAGCAAAGGGTCTGATTCTTCCAAAGAGTTTGGTTTCCATTGTACACAGAGACAAACATACTGTGGTATAAGCGAACGTAATGGACTTCTCCATTAGTGGCTGTGTAATGTCCCTGAACAATCTGCAGGGATCTAGGAGAAAAAACACTATCCATAAGCAGAGGACAAACTGAGGGAGTAGAAACACCGAGGAAAAGCAACTGCCTGACTACAATGGCTGAGGGGACATGACAGAGGAGAGACTCTAAACGAACACTCTAATGCAAATACTAACAACAAGGCAATGGGTTTGAATCAAGAACACATGTGATACCCAGTGGAATCACGCGTCGGCTAAGGGGGGTGGGAGGGAGGAAAAGAAAATGATCTTTGTCTTTAATGAATAATGCATGGAAATGATCAAATAAAATACTATAAAATTAAAAAAAAAAAAGAAAGTACTTAAACCCATAAAAAAAAAGAGTTTGGTTTCCTTCCTTATTTCTTGCTGGGGCAGTCCCATTTTCAGGTCACTCAGGTTTCAAGTAAGGACTAAGAGAAGTCATTTCCCTGTCTGATGTTTCTGGCCCAAAAGAATTAATGACTCTCTTCAGAACCAAAATAGACCTTGCTTATATATTTGATTACAATAATATAACCAATTATATTACTTATTCTACAGTGGCTATGTTCCTAAATAATCATAATCCCTAAAGCTTAACAAGCTCTTTCAGATATTCATAGCTCTTTGGGATCCCAAACTTCACTTAAACTATATTAAGACACCTTTCATATATATCACATTCTTTAAATATATGTATATAGGTATGTTCCTTTCATTTTGTTCAATATTCTGGTTTTAGCAATATCCCACTAATAACAGTTAGTTTTGTCCCTTTCTAATTAAAGAGGCTTTGTTCCTGAAAGCAAAGGACTCCCTGGTCACTTATACTTTTGCTAATCATTCTATTTGGTGGTTAACATGGATAGTATTTTTTCTTTTTAAAAAATTTTCACCAATATCTTTTGCTTTTACATTGCCATCATTTTCAAATATTGCTCTTCTTGCTTCCCTGCCCATTGAGCAATCCCCAAAACAAAGAGTAAAAAGAGAAAGAAAAGCCATGCAACAAAACTAATACATTAGCTGTGTCTAATAGTATATGCAATATTCCACACCAACAATCTCCCAGTCCTACAAGGAAAGGAAATTGGTGCATTTTGAGATAATTTCCTTCTTTTTTATCCTCTTTTAATAAATATTTTCTATTTTTCTAATTACACACAACAAGGATTTTCAACATACATTTTCCAAAATTACAAGATCCAAATTATTTCTCTCCCTTCTTTCTTATCTCCAGGGTTATATATGTATTATCCTGCAAAACTTATTTCCATATTGGACATCTTGTAAGACAAAACTCATATAAAACATAAATAAAATAATGTGAAAGACAGTATGCCTTTTTTTTTAAACCCTTACCTTCTGTCTTGGAGTCAATACTATGTATTGGTTCCAAGGCAGAAGAGTGGTAAGGGCTAGGCAGTGGGGGTTAAGCAACTTGCCCAGGGTCACACAGCTAAGAAGTGTCTAAGGTCAAATTTGAACCTAGGACCTCCCATCTCTAGGCCTAGCTCTCAATCCACTGAGCTACCCAGCTGCACCTGATAGAATTCTTTGATCTGCATTCCAGCTATGTTTCTAGTATAATACTAAATAATAGTGGTAATAATGGGCATTCTTGTTTCATCCTTGATCTTACCAGAAAGGCTTCTAACTTATCTCCATTGCAGATGATACTTGTTGATGTCTTTAGATAGATACTACTTATCATTTCAAAGAAAGACCATTTTATTCCTATGCTTTCAAGTGTTTCATAGGAATGGGTATTGTATTTTTTCAAAGGCTTTTTATGCATCAATTGAGATAATCATGTGATTTTTGTTAGTTTGATTATTGATATGGCCAATGATGCTGGTAGTTTTCCTAATAATAAATGTTGTTTCCTCTTTTGTTAATCTGAGCAATTTGTATTTTTAAAAATACTCATGCATTTCCTTCAATTGTCAGATTTATTGGTATATATTTGAGTGAAAACAAAAGAATTAAAAAAAAAGAAAATATGAAATATTTCATTGGAGAAACAATTGACCTGAAAAATAGATCCAGGAGAGATACTTTAATTATTAAATTATTAAATTATTAAATACCTGGAAGCCATGATCAAAACAAACAAAGAAAAAAGCCTAGACATCATATTAGAAGAAATTATCAAAGAAAACTGCCCTGATATTCTTGAGCAAGTGGGTAAAATAGAAATTGAAAGAATCTGCCAAGTACCTTTGAATTTTGATTTGTTGTTGTTCAATTGTTTCAGTCATGTCTGACTCTGTGACCCCATTTGAGGTTTTCTATGCAAAGATCCTGGAGTGGTTTGCTATTCCTTCTCCAGTTTATTTTACAGATAAGGAACTGAAACAGGCAAACAAAATTAAGTGACTTGCCCAGGATCATACAGTTGACAAGTACCTGAGGGTGGGATTTGAATTTACCAAGATAAGACTTCCTGACTTCAAGCCCAGGACCCTATGCACTGAACCATCTAGCTGTCCTCTGAATTTTGGTAAACCAAATCTAGTTTTTTCCTCAAATACATTATGGAAAGTTAGAACTATCATATTTTAGAGTAATAAGGGGCTGTATAGATTATTTAATTCTATCTCCTGCCTTATTTTTGTATATTAGGAAAATGGACTCATGAAGGTGTAGTGATTTGCCTAATGTCCAACAAAGTTGCTTTATCTTCAGTAAGTCTGACTTACTTTACAGGCAATTATCTGTATCTCAACTACTTTATCTATAAAATGGGGATAATATATAGGGAAACAAAGACAAGCAAGATAAATCTGAAAAGGTACATAAGTTTAAGGAATTAATTTTTTTTTAATTTTTAAAAAATGTATTTATTTAGAATATTTTTTTGTGGTTACACAATTCATGTTCTTTTCTCCCTTCCCATCCCCTCCCCTCTCTGAGCTAACAAGCAAGGAATTAAAATTTTTAAAGGAAAAGCATGCTGTACCTAAAGGAATTTCATAGTTCACATACAATACTCTGTATTACTTTGTATATGCAAATACCCATTTTAGTCAAATATTATGAAGTTTAGATGAATGGCCTTAATAATCATTGTACTTGCTTCCTCATTGTGAGGGAAGTGTTTTATAAAATTTTTAGGACTATAATAATAAAAACAGAGTGGTTAGAGAAATCAAGAAATATAGGATCAAGCCCCAGTTCTCCCATCTTTGAGCTGTGTGACCCTGGGCACACAAGTCACTCCACTCTCAATGATCCCAGGCAGTTCTCTACAACTATAAATTATGCAGCTGTAGATTTACTTTTCTCTACAAAGCAGCTGCCCTGTAGAGGTTCTCCAGGCCATTAAAGTCTCCCCACCAAAAAAAAAAAGTGTTGCATAAATGAGATTTGTAACAAAGGTAAGACAACATGACTTAGATATAAAGAGTCCTTTAGGTCTACATAAGCTAAGACTTAACCAAATTAGGGATAGAGATGATCACAGGAGATAAAATATACAACTTTAATTATGTAAAATTGAAAAGATTTTGCACAAACAAAACCAATGAAGCTAAAATCAAAAGAAAAGCAGTTAACTGGGAAGAAGTCTTCATAGTGAATTTTGCTGATAAAGGCCCAATACTCCAGAATGATTCAAATGTAAAACCATGATAGATTTTGTAGATATTCAAAGGATATGAGTGGACAGCTTTTAAAAGAAGAAAAGCAGGGGACAGCTGGTGGCTCAGTGGATTAAATGCTAGGCCTAGATATGGGAGGTCCTGGGTTCAAATCTGGATTTAGACACTACCCAGCTGTGTGACCACGGGCAAGTCACTTAATCCCCATTGTCTAGCCCTTACTGCTCGTCTGCCTTGGAACCAATACCAAGGCAAGAAGGTAAGGTTTTAAAAAAAAGAAAAGAAAAGAAGAAAAGCAAGTTATCAAAAACTCTATAAAAAAGATGCTCCAAATCACTAATAAAAAAAAACACAAATTTTAAAGTCTCTGAAGTTAATAGCCAATAAACATTTATCTGGTGCTTAATGTGTGTCAGATGCTATACTAAGTACTGGGGATACAAACAAAAAAAAAAAAGAAAGAATCCTGGCCCTTAAGGAGCTTACATACTAATGAAGGGGAAATGCATATAAAAGGAAGCTAAAAAAAGGGGGGGGGAGAGTAACTGATGTCAGAGTATGGTCAGAGAGGCCTCAAATTAGTTATAGCCAGGTGGAAATGAGGAAATGCCTGTCTTAAATCCTCTCTTTAAATGGAACTTTTGGAGTTTGTGGCTCTGCTCTCCAATCAAAGGGCATTGGGCAATGGTGATATTACACCTCACATCGATCAAATTTGCAAAATTGACAATAAAAGAAAATTATAATTGTTGGAAGAGATATATGAGGACAAGCCCACAAATTAACTGCTGATGGAGCTCTGAATTAATTGATCTAAATATTATGGAAAGGAATCTATAGGTATACCCTAAAAGGGACCAAATTGTGTATATCTTGTTGGTGTAGCAATATCTGTATTAGGCATCTACTCAACAGAAATTAAAAGAAAAAAAAGAAAAGAACAAAAACATTCTTAGCAGCATGGTTTGTTGTGGCAGATAACTGAAGACTAAGGGAGCCTATCAACTAGAGAATGGCTAAACAAATTTTGGTCCATGAATATAATGGGATATTATTGTCTTATAAGAAGACAAATCTAGAAAAAACTTATATGAACTGATGCATAGTGAAGTGAGCAGAACCAAGAAAATATTTTATATGATAGTTACAATACATGAAGATAAACAATTTTGAAAGGCTTAAAAACTCTGATCATGACTTCAAGGGATCAGCTTGACAGAGAAACAAAGGACTCGACTAGAGACTGCAGAATAGGACACACATTTGTCCTATTTAAGGATATTAGAAAATAAGTATTGCTTTATTAGTTTAGAGATAAGAAGTGAAGTAGCTGGCTTGAGAAAGAATTGGAGTTTGAAGCAGAGCTGAAAGAGTGTGTTAATTTCAATTGCTGACAGTTATAACCATTTTTCTGTGTCAATTACTCTCTCTGGCAGTTGGCAGTTGGTCTCTGGCAGTCGTCAGAGACACATTCTCAGAGACTCTCTCTTAGGGCTGGAAGAGATAACATCTTTGCCTCTCTCTCTATCTGAGGGAAAGATCTGAAGGAGCTCAGTGTTTTCCTTTCCCAAATTGGGAAACACTATTGACTATTGCAGTTTTTATAGATTGGTTTATATCTGAGAAGACCAAAGAAAAACCTGGTTAATGATTTGGACTCTGAGTCTGTTAAGGCTCAGAGTCCTAACTTGATTCTTGTTGAGACTTAACCATCTAGCCTTTGCTATTTTATAATTTGAAGACAAAGTTAAGATTTATAGGGTTAATAGTGGTAGTTTTATTTAGATAGTATAAATTTGGGTTAGTCAAATCAGGGAGGATTAGTGTAGGCTGTGAAACTGTAAAAATGGAGATTTTGAACCTTTGGACTTCATCCCCCAGAAGTCCCTTAGTATTTCCCAAAATTCCCTTTTCTCGTGTCCCCACATTTTGCGTGATTTTTTTTAAGTGGCTGTAACTCCTCCCTCTTTTATTTTTGGATCTGGAACCAGGATGAATTCAGGCAGTTATTTTGCCCTAGTTATTATTAATAAAACTTTAAAAATATAATAGTTATTGAATGTTAATTTAAAAACTCACATTTTGGCTTACCATGAAGGAATTAAAAATTCCCAAAAATTTTTGAGCAGATAGCCTTACAGTAAAGAAAGTAAGTTTGCCCAGTTGCTGTCCATCATGTGGGTCCAGTGGTGGGGTGTGCCTGCGCTCCTGCCCTTCCCTGCCTCCTGCCATTCCTGCTGTGTCTTCTGTCCATCTGCTTGACCAGTATTCATCACTGCTCTCTACCCACTGCTCTTCTTGCCGAGACCAGACCCACCACAAGAGCCTGCCAATCCCAGTCATTTTTTTTCCACAGAGGGTGACATATAAAAATCTTTCCACCCCAATTCCTTTCCGCACTCCACGTGTGTATTCCTAGCCTGCCATAGCCATTTTTCAGCTTGGAGAAAAGAACCCCACACCTTCTAATTGTCAAGCAGATATTTTTTTAAGCTGATTTTGGACTTCTAGTTTAGAAGGCTGTTACTCAAGGTTTTTCACAGGGAGGGCAGTTAGTTCCAAATCAGTAGATTTAAAGTCAGTTTGGGGGAATAAGTTTGTTTGTTTTTCCCCTTCTTTCTTGACCCAATACACCAAGGAGAATTATTTTTTCTTTCATATTGCAAATACACTATTGTTTTCCCTTCAAGTTTTGCTTCTTTCTGTTTACTCTGTAAACAAGCCCCATTCTGCTTCTTTCAGGAAAAATGCTATTGCAAAGCATGCTTAAAACTCTGAAACAACAATTTGAATTGGTAGACCTAAAAAGTGCAGTTTGGATCTGGTTAATTTTTTTCCTGAGAGTTTTTCTTTTTTTTTAACCCTTACTTTCCATCTTGAAATCAATACTATGTATTGGTTCCAAGGCAGAAGTGTGATAAGGGCTAGGCAATGGGGGTTAAATGACTTGCCCAAGGTCACACAGCTGGAAAGTGTCTGAGGCCAGATTTGAACCTAGGACCTCCCATCTCTAGGCCTAGCTCTCAATACACTGAACTACCCAGCTCAGTTTTTATTTTCATTGGACATTTCCCACCTTATTTCCCTCTCCTCAAGAATATGCCACAAGCTAGGCTGCTTAAACTACAAACCAACCTGAAATATTTTGACAAAGTTCTAAAAGTCTCAAATGCTCTCAACATGAAGAGTGGAGATTCTGCCCTGTGCTTCTATGAGGAAATTCAGACCTCTGACAAACAAAATCTAAATGGATAATAAATATGGGGGGAGGGGAAGGAAACTTTAAAAGAGATCTGGAAGCTTATTGCTAATTATTTTGAGTATATTCTCATCCTATAATATAGAACAAGTCTATTGGGATTGGTAAAAAAGGGTTTTGACTACACTGCCTGCCTGCACCTTCTCATTTGTTTATATTATTGTATTTACTGATTGCTTTAAGGTTTAAATATTTTTTAAGTTTATCTGTATTAATCTAGTCAATACTTTTCTGTAATATGAATCATTTTAAGCTACTACATTTTGCCTATATTGATCTATAATTTCTACCTTTACCTCTGCTGAAGAATAAAATATCACTGTATAAGTCCATGAACATCTTGCCTAAAACCCTTGTCACTAGATCCATTGAAGATCACATTTTGCCTTTGTTAATTGTCACATAAATGATGATGGATGGATTTCAACAAAACAGGTTAAATTGTGTGCAACCTTTGGAGAATTTAATGAGTTAAGAATTTAAATGGTAATTCTAAGGGGTCTTCAGAAACAATTTTAGTAACTAGTAGTTTCTGAATGGATGATTTTTAAAATAAATAAATATTATATATATATATATATATATACATATAAATAATAAAGAATGTTGTATTAAAGATAGAGAAACAAAGAAATGTTCCTACCAACGTGTTTATATGAATCAGGAAGCAGAAAAAAGAGCTCCTACAAAACTCTGCATTTTAATTTACTTCCAGCAGAACAAACTAGATTTCTTGATGATGTTCTAGACCCAAATAAGTTTTACTTTGTTTAAAAATATGTTTGCCAAGGTTGAAAGATTTGCTACATCTGTAAAAATTGTGACAAATATTCATCAGTTCATAGATTTTTTTATTTCATACAGCAACTTATGTGAAATATGATAGTGGGTTTGTTTGATATCATAATTAACTGTGCTGTTGTGAATTTGGGGGACTTTTGTACTTCTTTGGATGTGCATTATCTTAGGTGTTACTGTTTTATTCTGAAAATCATTTTGTACTCACACATGACTGACACAGTGTGTCACTGATGGTGATAAGCTATATATATATACATATATATATTAATTTTTTTATTGCATGTGCAATATAGTATCTGAGTTTTATTTTTTCTCCCGTTTTTGTATTTGAAGCATATGTCAACAGTATTGAGAAGATTTTTCTTCATTTTTTTACTTTGCAGTAATATAAGTTTTAAATACATTTGTTCTAATATTAATGTGTACCCAGAAAGCTTTAGACTATAAAAATGATGCCATTGATTGTTTAAAGAATTATGGGACTTTGCTTCATTATTCTGTCTGATTCCAGAAGAAGGGAATATACAAAAGAGCCACTATACATGCTAAAGAAACACAGAGCACCTGCATAGTATCTATGGAGCACAAGGTCAAAGAGACCAGATCCCAGTGGGACTGATGCAATTTTGAGCCAAGACAAGAGGACTTGAACTTGTTTGGGGTTCGAGGTTGCAGCTGTTTAACATGTGTTAAAGGCAAGTCTTCCTTGTCCCACATTCTACCAAGTATCTCAGATTTGGCTCTTACTTGGCTCCTATAATCTAGTCCCTTTGTCCCTTTTCTGTCTTTCATGGTGTGGCAAACTTTCTATAGTCCTACCTACTGATTGGGTAAATGCATAATTGCTTAAATCATTTTAATTGGGCCCTGATTCAAGGACCTATTATAGATTTGTTTTTCTTTCACTTAGATTTTTTTAGATATAAGACTTTTACACTTTGTATTTCATCGACAAGTTATTTTTCTCTTTTATTTGGATTTTTTCATGTTTTTTATTTTCTTTTGCAAATTGATTTCTATATCTCACAACTTAGCCATGTATCCCTGAGTGATCCCCATGTTTGTTATTATTCACCTCAGGGGGGCCAAGTTATTGTTGTGAACTTTGATTTAAATTTGAGCAATTTTAGGATGAGAAACTTGCTACCTCCCAGAATCCAGAATGCACCATGAAGATAGATGCCTGAAGAGAATACATGCTGCATCAGAAGATCCACAGTGAACTTTGGGATGTGAATTGAACTATGGGGGACTGAAATGTCATTGTTTTGAATATATACTCTTATGCCAAAGAGGACTGCCCCCAAATTGGCTTTTTGTCAACCTAGTAATCATTGATTTTGTTCTCTTTTCCTTTTATCCACAAATTATTGCAATCTTTAAGTTGATTATGTTTCCATGATCCTTTGGGGGGAAACTGGTTTCCCGATAGGATCACGGGGCAAGGTATGTAAAAATGGAGATTTTGAGTCTTTGGACTTCATCCCCCAGAAGTCCCTTACTATTTCCCCAAATTCCCTTTTCCTGGATCCCCACGTTATGCATGATTGTATTTAAGTGGCTGTAACTCTTACCTCTTTTTTTTTTTTTTGCACCTGTGACCAGGCTGAAATCAGGCAGTTCTTTTGCCCTAGTTATTATTAATAAAACTTTAAAAATAAAACACTTAGTTATTGAATATTAATTTGAAAACTAACAAAACTGAGGAGAAGCAGTTTCTTGTGAAACCAGGGAGTTTATTTGGGTGTATTTAGAATCCCTTAGAATTAGAAATCCTTCTTTATCCTTATATATTTCAATAAGTATTTTATTTTTATAATAAGAGTCTCTTTAGCATCCTTGCACCTATCCCTGAAGGGAAGTTCACATCTGAGCTTCACTTCATCACTGAGGTTACTTTTGATTACATCTATTAAAAGTATCTGAACAATTTTGAACCTATATTGAACAGTTTTTCCATCTAAATATTTTATTTTTACAGTTTGGTGGGCTAAATAGGACAAAAAACCTAACTGTCTGATTTTAAGGGTCCAAATGACAATTTGAGCAGTTGGAACCATTATCTCAGCAGGGGGTGTTTGGCAGCACTAGACCTGACAGTTTTACTGTGAGCTGTGGTAACAGTGAGCTGAATTCTTGGTGTTTACAAAATCCATCTCCCAGTCAACTTGATACAAAGAATCTGTACTCTCAGAAAACCTGGTGAATTAGCTACATAAAATCACCATGGGATTTTCTCTGTTAGATATGACTTCTCTCATTTTCAGTATTGTACCAGAATATATACAAAATGTACTTGCCTATGACTTTCTAATGCCACTACTCTTACTGACACTCCTACAACTAATCTTTTATGCCCCGGTGCTACTATTGTTTATCATGTGCTTTTACATGATGATCAAATCTTTGGCAAGTGTGTTTAAACATTTAAAAGCAAGCATTAAGCAATCTACTGCAAAGGGTCATCTAATGTTAAAAGTGAATTATCTAGAGACTAAACTAGATAAAATGCAAACTCAATATGAGGAATTACTCAAGGCTAAAGGGACAATGACAGAAACTAAAGAACATGAAGCAACTAAATTATAGGGTACAACTGATTCAAATAAACCAACTAAATTAGAATTGGAAACTGAAGCATTAGAAAGCAAACCAGCTCATATGTTCCCTCCAAGGGAGGTACCTATAGTGTCCCCAGAGCATGGTATAGTGAATCTCATGTACCACAAAAAGTTTACACAAGCTGATATAGACAGTTTTAAGAAAAATACTCCATCATTTGAAGAAGAACCCATGGCAGTTGTAAAGCAGTTTAAGCACTTAGTTAAGCTTTACAGTCCTTCTTATTTGGACTTTGACATCCTTATGGATGAATTATTAGCAAAAGGGGAGAAACAGCAAATTATACAGGACACTAATAATAACCCTTAAGTTGCCAATTGACCAATTTGGGATCTTGATTGTGTGACAAGGAAATCACTTTAAAAGACTGATATATATTAATTTAAGATCGTCAAGGAATTCAGCTATGTAATTCCTAAATGAAAACTCAAGTCAGCAGTCAACCTTTTATAAAGTTTAATTACAAACAGGATGAAGAAAGGTATTAGAGATAGAGAGAGAGGGAGAGAGAGAAAGGGGAGAGAAGGGAATAGGGCTTAAATACCCCTTCTGTTTAGGCTGGGCCAAAAGGCCCAAGCCCTTAGATAGCTGGGGCAAAGAAAGGAGATCAGTCCCTATTACGTGACCAAAATGGAGAAACCGTCTCAGGGGCCTCCACCTCCAGCTTCCTTCAGAGCAAGCTTCTCAGAGTACCTCTCCAACCACTCAGAGCCAAAACTCTCCAACCAACCCCCCTCAGTCCTCAGACCCCTCTCTCTTTAAGGAAACCATCCAAGTTCCCTCCCCTCAGTTCTCACATCTACCAATCACTGTCCATGTCTTCCCTGTGCCAATGGTGGCTCTAGCTTAACCCAGGACCGCCCAGAGGTCTGTGGCTTTGCACATGTCTGTTGAAGGTCATATTCTCAAATAATTAAATCTTGATCCTTTGCTGCAGCCCTTCCTAAATCCTGTTAGGACTGAGTGGGGTGGAAATTGTAATTTCCAAGACCTGGTTCTGTCATTCCAAGTATCTCTATTGTATCAATTCTAAAATCAATCATGACTCAAAGAAATTCCTGTTCTATGCTTAAGCATAGGTCAAAGCCCTTTCCATTGTTCAGCAAAAGGTTTCTGTCCTAAAGTAATCTTAAGTAGGGAGGAGAAGGAACCTCCCATGCCAATGGGGTTCACATTCCAATAGACTATCAGTAAGAAATTTTCCAAGTATGAAATTTCCCAATGCTGAAATTTCCAACATTTATAAGTCTAAGAAATTTTAAGGTTTACAATTGGGAATATAATTCTTTTGCAGGGTATAGAGACTTAACTACAGCCAGGGAGGCAATAATTGAAACTATGAGACAAAATTCCAGATGCCCAGGAACCTGGTCTAGATTTGAGCACCTAAAACAGGAAGTAGGAGAGACTCCCTCCACTTTCCTCAATAGAATTATTGACTGTGCAGAAAAATGGATTGGGTTGGATACTTTAATAGATGAGAATTTAAATCACATTTGTAAGCAGTTTGTAAAAAATGCATGCCTTGTGGTCCGAAATTATTTCTGGAGTAACTGTTCAAATTGGTTTGACATCGGTCTTGACAAAATTCAGAGAATTGCTAACTATGTTTTCCAAAATGAGAAAGATAGGCAATAAGAAGAGAAAAATGATATAATTGATAACTTAACCAAAGAAATCAGAGAGCTTAAACAAAAACTGAAATCCAAAGAAGTACAGGAAAAAACAGTAACTGCACTAAGAACTTATAGACAACCCATAAGTAATTACAACCCCAGACAATACAGACAAACCCCAAGATGTTTTCTTTGTTGCAGACCTGGTCATTTCATGAAAGAGTGCAGATTTAGGGGACAATTCTTTGAACAAAGCTTCAGGGGAAACTGAGGCAATAGATTTAATCGCTTTAATGGATTCAGGCAAAATGGATATAGAAATTATGGGTTTAATAATGGATTTAATAATGCATTCCAGTATGGGAGACCAAACCACCCAAATTATTTTGATACTGCATGCTATTATAATTTACAACAAGCTCCAGACCTGAATACCATGCAAGAATATATCAAAGCAGGTGCTTGGCCAAAATATTCCCAAGTAGCTGGTAGAAATCCTCCAAAACTTGATATGCAAAAAGGTGCAACTTTATTATGAAGGTGTTCCAAGGCCTATGCAGATAAAAATATAATATATGGAGAAAATGGACTAGGAAGTATGGGCAATGGAATAAAAACTAATGAAAATGACAAAGAGATTTTTAAAACATGGAAAATTAGTACAGGAGAAATCAGAGAATGAGGAACAGGAACAAATGTTGAGTTTCCTGATCCTAGTGTGTTAGCTCCTGTGATACCTGTCATTATCCAGAAAATAGCACAGAACCCCATGTAACCCTAAAAATAGGAACACAAGTTTTTGATTGTCTCTTAGATACTGATGATGCCAAATCTGTGTTGCAGAAATCCCCTGAGGAGTGCAGAGTAGTGGATTAAATGGAAGTCGTGGGTGTGATGGGTGTCTATTAGATTATGTACTCCATATGATAAAACCTGGAGATTCAATTTACATAAAAAACTTTAAGTATTAAATGTATTTGAGAAAGAATCATGGCTGCATTGTTCACATGTGGAAAAAAAAGATTGCATCAGAGAACACAACTGCAGCCAAAAAAGTTATCAGAAGAAGAATGAAATGGAGACAAAGATCAAGATCAAGACAAAGGAGAAGACAACATAAAAGAAACATAGATGATAGTAAAAAGGATGATTGAACTATAACAAGGACATTAAAAAATCTGCATAGAGAAGAGGAACACAGACTGATTATGGACATGAACTATAAGATTTTTGCACCATTATAACACTACACTCTTTAACTATAGTTGCAAACAGACACTACATAGTGACAATGAGAACACAGAAGACAGTAGCAGAGTAGGTGGCTTTAAAGATTTAGTAAGTATTCACTACAAAATAACATACACATATAGGACACATTTCTTACAAACTCTGCAACATCCTAACCAGATGATGAGTATCCATAGAAATAAATAAATACAGATATATCACCTTGGGAAAATAATAATAATTCTACACATTAAAATTATAAGATGTTATCTTACAGGAAGACTTTCTGTGTTCCTTGGAGATAAAATCAAGAAAACATAATTAACTTTCTAAAGAAAATCTTTAAGGTTTTCTTAGACTATCTTAAGGGATGAAGTTTATTTTCCTCCTACAACATGTAATTATACAAAACATATACATAGATGTAGAAATTGTAGAGATATGTATATTTATATAAATGTAAATATAGTTAAATTATTACAAAATTTTGTTTTTATATAGTATAGTAAGTTGATTTTGAGTTTTAATGTAGTTAGTTTACAGTACAGGTTAGCATAGACAAAGTGTAGCAATAAGAATAGGATAAGATAAGCATAAAGTTAAGATTATTTTGGGGAAATATAATAATAAGGTTAGGTATAGGTTTAGAATTACATAGAATAGTGAGCATATGGGAGAGATTTTTTATGTCTCCATATGCTCGAAGAGGAAAATTTTAAAGATATTAGAAAATAAGTATTGTTTTATTAGTTTAGAGATAAGAAGTAAAATGGCTGGCTTGAGAAAAGAATTGGAGTTTGAAGCAGAACTGAGAGAGCATGTTAATTTCAATTGCTGACAATTATAACTGTTTTCCTGTGTCAATTACTCTCTCTGGCAGTTGGCGACTGGTCTCTGGCAGTTGGCAGAGACACATTCTCAGAGACTCTCTCTCAGGACTGGAGTAGGTAACATCTTTGCCTCTTTGTCTGAGGGAAAGATCTGAAGGAATTTAGTGTTTTCCTTTCCCAAATTGGGAAACACTATTGAATATCTATTGTGGATTTTATAGATTGTTTAACTCTGAGAAGACCAAAGAAAGATCTGGTCTTTGCTTTGGACTCTGAGTCTGTTAAGCCTCAGAGTCTTAACTTGTTTCTTGTTGAGACTCAACCATCTAGCCTTTGCTATTTTATAATTTGAAGGCAAAGTTAAGATTTATAAGGATAATAGTGGTAGTTTTATTTAGATAATATAAATTTGGGTTAGTCAAATCAGGGAGGATTAGTATAGTCTGTGAAACCCAGGAGAAGCAGTTCCTTGCAGAACCAGGGAGTTTATTTGGGTGGATTTAGAATCCCTTAGAATTAGAAATCCTTCTTTATCCTTATATATTTCAATAAATATTTTATTTTTATAATAAGAATCTCTTTAGCATCCCTGCACCTAGCCCTGAAGGGAAGTTCACATCTGAGCTTCACTTCATCACTGAGGATATTTTTCATTACATCTATCAAAAGTATCTGAACAGTTTTGAACCTATATTGAACAGTTTTTCCATCTAAATATTTTATTTTTACAACTTGCCAATTTCATTTTTACACCTATGACCTATACCTATATATTTTGACATATATATTTTGCATGAGAAATTTTTGCATGATAGAGCTTAGTTGTAGTGAGGAAGGAAGGAAGGAAGGAAGGGAGGGAGGGAGGGAGGAAGAAAGGAAGGAAGGAGAGAGAAGGAGGGAAGAAATGAGGGATGAAGAAAGGACAATTTTTTTTTAATTATTAGAAAAGGTAGCACAAAATACATGAGATGGAAGTTTCTGTCTAGTCTCTGTCAGATCTTTAATGATGGGAGGAGACCTTAAAAGTAATAGAAGAGTTCGTCTTCCTGAGTTCAAATTTGGCCTCAGACCTTTACTAGATATAAATGACCCTGGGCAAGTAACTTCACTTTGGGGGAATAAAATATTCCTCCATTTCCCCATAAGTAAAATGAACTGGAAAACCTTTGTCTCTTTGCCAAGAAAACTTCAAATGGGGTTATGGAGAATTGGAGATAATTGATGTGACTGAACAACAGCAACAATGTAGGCCAGTGTCACTGACTCAGAAATAATGGAGAGAGGTAAAATACTTTATAAGATGTCTGGAAAGGTTGAAAGAGTAAGATTTGAAAGTTAAATAGGCTTTTCTATGAATCCTGTGACATGGTCAGACCTACTCTTTAGAAAATATTTTTTTTATCATCAAAAAATTTTATTTAATTAATTAATTTAGAATATTTTCCCAAGGTTACAATGATTTCCTTACAAAAGATACAATCTTTTCCTCCCCTTCTTCCACCCCTCTCCTATAGCCAACATGCAATTTCACTGGGTTTTTCATGTGTCATTGATCAAGACCTATTTCCTTCCATATTATTGATATTTGCACCAGGTGATCACTTAGAGTCTACATCCCCAATCATATCTCCATTGACCCATGTGATCAAGCAGTTGTAAAAAGTAATTTTTTGATTGGAGTAGGGAAAGAATGGGAAGAGACATGAATCTGGGAGACCAATTAGAAGGATATTGCAATAGACTAGGAATAAGGTGATGAGAGCCTATATCAGTGTGGCCAGCTGTGTGAATGGAAAAATTTGTCGATATACATGAGATGCCGCAAAAGCAGAAACAAGACTTGAAAACAGATTGCTTATGTGAAGTCACTGAGTCAAGGGTGGCCCCAGAGTTTTGATAGGATGGTGTTGGACTCACAGTTGGAAGGAAAGTTGATGAGCTCTTTTTTGGACATGATGAGTTTGAGATGAGACAACTGGTTCAAGACATCCAACAGGCTGTTGGAGATGGAAGGCTGAAACTCAGGAGAAAAATGAGATGAGATCTGTAGATCTGGAAATCATCTGCAAAGAAATGTTAAGGTGGGAGTTGAAAATTGATGAGATCAGCATTGAGTTGGTATAGAGGGAGAAGAAAAGAGGACTCGGGAGAGAGACTTGTGGGGACATTCAGCAAAGGAGAATGAAGCCAGACAGGTGAGGAGGACCAGGAAAGAGCACAGTTGGGAATACCTAGAGAGGAGAGCGTATTTAGGGGAAGAGGCTGATCAACAGCTCCAAAGGAGGCAGAGAGGTCAAGAAGGATGAGGACTGGCTAAAAGAAATGGCAATTGAGAGATAATTGGTCAATTTGGAGAGAGCCATTTCAGATGAATGAGTGGAGTCTAGATTATGAACAGTTAAGAAGCAAATGGAAGGAACAATGGATAAAGCACCAGATTTGGAGTGGAGAGGACCTGGGTTCAAATCTAGTCTCAGATACTTCCTAACTAGGTGACCCTGGGCAAGTCATACAACTCCTTTTGCCTATCCCTTGACCTTCTGTATTAGAGTTGTCACTAGGACAGAAATGAAGAAAAGAAGCAAATGAGAGAAGTGGAGGCGAATAGTATAGATGACTCTCTCAATCAGTTTAACAGAGAAGAGAAGAAGAGATATAGGACAAAAGCATGTGGAGATCTAGGGAGGGTAATTTTGAGATTGGAGGAGACACCCACGGTGGCGTTTGAAGTCAGCAGGGAAGGAGCCAAAAGATAGTGAAAGATTAAAAGTCATTGAGAGAGCCAGGGTGATAGAGGAGACAGGATAGAATGAGATCAGGGGCTCATGTAGAAGGAATGGCCTGGGCCAGGAAGGGTGCTACCTCTTTATGGAAAAGAAGGAGATCTGAGAAATGTGAGGTGAGGAGGAGGGGAGCCCGCAAGGGAGCTCTTGGCCAATGGCTTTGGTTTCTTCTCCCTCCCTCCACCTCAGCTGAGAGGGTGAGATAGGGAGTAGCTTGGGAGGCTTGAAAAGGAATGAAAAGATTGGGGAAAGCCTTGGTGGTGTGTGGGATAATGAACTGATTAGAGAGATATGAAAGGATTGCTTTGCGACAGTCAAAACGGAGTTGAGATTATATGATCTAAATTTACTGTGGGTCCATTTAGTTAGGGAGGTTTGGGGATTATCTTCAGTTCTGTTTAGCTGAGGAAGAAAAGGAGCAAAGGATGGGGGATTTCATTGTTTTTTATAGGGAGGGGCAGCGAGGTGTAGTAGTGGATAGAGAACCAGGCCCTTCCTAGCTGTGTGACCCTGGACAAGTCACTTAACTCCAATTACTTGACCTTACCACTCTTCTGCCTTGGAACTCATACTTGATCCTAAGATGGAAGGAAAGGTATTTTTTTTTTTAAATCGCATTTATAGGGAACTCCCAGGGGTGAAAACTCCTTGTACTACTTAATGCAAGCCGGCCCTGCTTTCTGATCTTATTGCTTTAGGGTAGGGGCTCTTTCCTTTTTTAATTTTGTTTTTATTATCATGTGAAACACACTTCCATATTGGTTATTGGAAAAGCACACTTATACACAACCCAAACCCCAAATAAAACTAAATACACTGATATGAAAGATCGTATACTTTGATCCACATCCATCCCCGACTCCAATCATTCTTTCCCATTCTAGGGTAAGGGTTCTCTGCCTCTTTTGTTGTGAATCCTTTGGGCCATCTGAGGAAACCCTGAAGAGATTGCCAGTTTTTCAATGGACCCCTTCTCAGGTTTTAATGT